>NW_009240410.1:0-577 GCF_000690835.1 Fulmarus glacialis | reverse complement strand
CTCTGCCCTGTTGTACCTCTTCTGGTCTTTGTACGAATTGTTCTCCTAGAGAGACTCTTTCTTTTCCCAGGTATTTCTAAGGATTGTGCAGTCAAGGCTGTGATCTGTAGTTTTCTTAATTGTGTTATTTTTACTGGCTGTTACTGTTCTTCCCCTTTGCCGGAGATCAGAAGAGCCATTGGCATAGCGCTCATGAAGCATTGTGGGTGGCGGGCTGGTGGGACCCTGATCTAGAGGTAATGGTGCTTGTCCAGATGGCCTGTTGCTGCTTCCAGAATTGCCCCCGATATCTTTTGTTTTGTTCTCTACTCCCTTTGCACACGAGACCATGGCCTCTCCCTGTTTGTCTTTCTGCTGCTGAATTTGACTAGAAATCATCTGTTAGTGCTGAGCAAAGCCTTTCGGTAGCCACTGTGTGCATGCCTTCCAGAGCACTTAAGCTCCAGTCATAAATACCTGAACGGCCAGCACAGGTCTGTATGTGAGGAGAAGGATCCAGACAGGCGATGTCTCAGGATCTGGCATGCATAAAAACAGTTGGACTCTGTCTCTGTTGAAAATGGAGATCACCTGAGCC
>NW_009240409.1:0-574 GCF_000690835.1 Fulmarus glacialis | reverse complement strand
ATGGATGGATGTGTAGGAATAGGTATGTCGGCGAATGGACGGATGTCTAAGGAGAGACAGAAATGTTATTAAATTATTTTCTTTCACGTTCTCCATTGCGTCCACATTCACCACCACCTCAAATTTCTGGGTGTTTAGAAATAACTATACTCCGTTTGATGCTCTCCCTTAGGGCCTCTTGAAGCTGTGTGTTCCTCAAGCTATAGATGAATGGATTGAGCAGAGGAGATATCACAGTGTTCAAGACGGACACCACCTTGCTGAGGTCCAGTCTGTTGGTCTGGGTGAGGTACATGAAGATGCAGCTGCCGTACATTATAGACACCACAGTGAGGTGAGAGGCACAGGTGGAAAAGGCTTTCTGTCTGCCAGCCACAGCGGGGATTTTGACCACAGCAGTAATGATGTTGATATAGGATACAGCTGTAATAGCTAGGCTACCCAGTAGGGTGAACACTGCTGAGGTTAAAATCATGCACTCTAGGACCTTGGTATTTCCACATTTGAGCTCAATCATTGGTGTGCTATCACAGAAAAAATGATTAATGATGTTTGAACCACAGAACGGCATCTG
>NW_009240408.1:0-573 GCF_000690835.1 Fulmarus glacialis | reverse complement strand
AAGAGATCAGATTCTGATCAAAGCTATCATAGAGTAAATCCAGGATAATTCCACTGAAATGAAATGGAGTTGCTTTGGGCTTATGTGACCATAATTGAAATTACAATCTAACTAATAAGTATTGAAACAGAAACGCGTAAGATAAGGCAACGTCAGACTGAACGTAAGAGGATTTTGGTGGAAATCCTCTCCCTAGAAACCAGAGCAGAGGTGGATGATGCACGCCTGCGCAAGCCTCAAACTGCTGTGGAACAGGAACACGGGTAGGATGCACATCCACACCCAGGAGAGGTGAAATGTTCCCAACAGCCCAGAATTAGACGCAGGTCCCTCTAGACATTTGTGGGAAAATGTTGCCAAAACTGACATTCAATTAAACATTTTTCAGCACATGGGTATCAGGTTTAGAAAAGGCTGTTGTCCAGATACCAAAACTCCTTTTGGCAAAGAATTTAGGATAAGGGTTAATTTAAAATATTATAAATGCAGTAAAAGTTACTTTATTTTTGTTTTTAAAGAAGTGTCATAAGTAAATCTTCTAATAAACAGTAGTGACAAGACCCACAGAATTCC
>NW_009240407.1:0-576 GCF_000690835.1 Fulmarus glacialis | reverse complement strand
TGCAGTAGTTTCAGAATAAACCAGTAAAAATTTCTGAAGTTATTCCACGTTCCCCCATAGTCATTGAAGAGAAAAACCTGGAAATGACACAAAGACAATAAAGGAAATATTACTACTTCACTAGTGATAAAGACACTGATTAACCAGACAAAGCTATATAGAATTTTTGTTACACCTTTTCAAAAATCCTGCCAGATAAATGAGAAAACTTAATTATCACCATAATTATCAAAGGAATTCTTTGTGCATAGTATCATTTTCATATGACAGATGGTTTTATCTATCTATTACTGTGACAAATACAGAAAATATCAGAAGAATCTGAGCTAAAAGGGCGAAAATGCATTCTAAAGCTATTTTAATAATCTATTAATTCATTGTGCATCTAAGAAAATGAAATTTCTTGTAATAACATGGTAAATATTTTCTAGCCTAATTATTTTAAAACAACAGTGCTCAAAAAACTAAGTGAATTATGTTCAATATACTGTTCTCTTAACAATGTAAGTTTTTACAGTTATGGATTTTCATTATATCATTTCCATGATATCTTTACATACAAGGTGGAAATTCTTT
>NW_009240406.1:0-570 GCF_000690835.1 Fulmarus glacialis | reverse complement strand
CTGGGTACCCAGGAGGACAGGAAAGTATAATCAACCATGGCTCACCTGAGTCAAAATTAATCCTGAAATACAGGATTCTTCCCATCCTAGAACCCCACAGAATTTAAAGCTGACCCATAATTCATGCACACCATTCCAAGAGTTAAATAGCAGTTTGCAAGCATGGAGGGTAGAATGATGTAGAATACATGCAGGGGTGAGAGGGGGGCTTCAAAACTCCTGAACATGACAGTCATTAGTAGGATCATGCAAAAACCTAAATGCGGGAATAAAACTATAAAGCCTCTGAAAGGCCAGACCCTGACAGAAGATGACCCATCTCTGCATTCCTTTCCTAAGAGGTAATCCTGCAAGTGTCACAGCAGTCAGCATTCCTTCAGCCCTCCTGAAATCCAGTCAAACACCTAACATACCTCACATGCTCCACTTGCTAAAATCTAGATTCAGCTACTCAATTCTTCAGCAAGTACTCACTGCCTAAAAATAGGTGGAGGGGAGGAATCATAAAAATGAGATCAAACTTTACAACTGTATCCCAAACTATGGAGCATATTATAAAGCACAGGATGT
>NW_009240405.1:0-573 GCF_000690835.1 Fulmarus glacialis | reverse complement strand
TCCTGCTGGTGAGCTCGGGATGTCTGTCATGTTTATCTCACCCACTCTACAGTTTTATTACTCACCAGAAATGCAGCCAAGATCAAGGCAGTGTGCTGATAGCATGCTTTATTTGTCTTCCTCAGAGTTAACAATGGACTTAGAGAAATGAGTTATTACGCTAATTATCAAAATTAAAAGGGGTTGCTTTTGGAAGGCTGTGGTTCTGTGTTCCTGGCCAAATGGCAGTCTTCTGAATTTCCTTCCCTTCTCTTCCCTTCCCAGCCATTCAGCCCACCCGCTCGCTTTGGTGGCTTCCCCGATTGACTTTCACACTTTCCTTGAATGGTCTGATCCAAGGAGCAGCCTGACGAAGAGCAGCACTCATCAGACTGCGAAGTGAAAGGCACTTTTAATTGTGCTAGAAGTTCAAGGCTGTTTTTCAGTCCAAGGTAAGTAACAGTGGCGGAGAGCTGTATGACAACCTGACCTTGATGCGTTCTCCTTTACCCCTTGAGTATTCAGATCTAAGTGAATATGTGACCTTTGTGAAATGACTTGGAGGATCCAAATCTAGGCCCTGTTGGGGAGATA
>NW_009240404.1:0-574 GCF_000690835.1 Fulmarus glacialis | reverse complement strand
AGTGGAAAAGACTCGTTTAGCCTCCTGGAAGAAAGGACTTGTTTCTAGCAATACTTTGGAAGACCAAGGGAAAACACTGCATAGTGGAGGGGCAAAAGCATCCCTGTGTTTTCAAGTTAGACCTCAAAAAGTTTGAGAAAATTGTTGATGAAACTAAACAGTGACAACTGATTGCACACAATGATGTAATGGAATAAAGATGGAGTGATGCCTGGAATAAAATCCAGTTGACTCAGTGACCCAGCCCTATATTCCCATGTTCTTGTGTGACAAGGAGACATCCCAGAATTTCTTATATGGTTTATACTTCATCAGGTCATGTAATAAGAAGAGGAAAGCATTCAATGTGTCTGGTCACATTGTGGATAAGGTACAAAGCGCTAGGGCTGAGGATGAGTGTCCATCACCAGATCAAACAATGGAGGATAACCCCATTCCCAGTGCTCACCACTGGGTTACACGGTTCAAAGCACAGGCTCCTGTGTTCTATCCATCACCCAGGGTACTGGGAACAGTAAGTTGGCAGGGACAGAATTTAAGAAAGCAAAATAAAGGAAGTCCTGTGTCCCAGACC
>NW_009240403.1:0-570 GCF_000690835.1 Fulmarus glacialis | reverse complement strand
AAAAAAGACCTTCTCTAGGACTCTGTGCTTTCTTACAGGAACAATCTTACTTGTTCTGAGGTGAGTGATTGCACCCTGTCTCTGTGAGCTGCAGTGTGATCTGCAACCATTAATTGTGCTTAAGGCTGAGGTCTGGGAGAAGCTACAACAGGATGCTATCCACCAATTTCGATGTTGAGTAATGTCACTAAAATTCATTCCTTTCATCCACTCATCCTATAAATTCACAATTATAGCCATCTGCAAAACCCTAATGGCAAAAGTATTTATATCTTTCTTCAGTCTAATTTCGAACATTTGAAAACACGCCTCTAGAATAAAGTTCGTGTTTTGTCTCCCCACTCTCTGTCATAGATTGTTAGTCTTAAAAATACCTGTGATTATAGTTTTTATATTTGCAGCATACTCGATGGAATCAACATAAATTGTTGTTTTATGCTTTATGCTTTCAAGTAACTTTCCTGGAAATGACGTGGGAATATGAGGGCAGGAAAGGACTCTGGATCTCTGAGAGGAAAGAAAGGAAAGGTGAAGTACTAAAGGGAGCAGACTTTAATGAAGGAATAATCT
>NW_009240402.1:0-572 GCF_000690835.1 Fulmarus glacialis | reverse complement strand
CTAGGTCAGGTTGCTAAAGCCCCTCCAAGCTGACCTTAAGCACTTCCAGCGATGGGCCACCCACAGCTCCCCGGGGAGACTTGTTCCAGTGTCCCACCGCCCTGCCCCACCGGGTAGCATCATGCTCAGCTGTAAAAAGTGGGATCAAAGAAGAAGGGGTGAGGGGTTATCTCCCAAGGTGGGTGCAACTCTGAAACTGGCCGGGCAGCTGGCAGGAGGCGAGTGTTTGCGTTTGCATCACTTGTGTTTCGTTCTTGTTCCTCCACTTATTAAACCGTCCTTATGTCAGCTGCCCCAGGTTTCCGTGCTTCGCTGCTGGCCAGGGTCAAAGCCCCGGCCAATGATGGGGTTTTCTGCTCCCTCCTAGGCCGCGCTTTCACTTTCGGTCTGTGACGCACCCTCGTTTCCCGGAGCAGGAGGAGAGGGGCCGGCCAAGGGCACAGGACAAAAGGCAGGGCAGGACCCAGGCTGCAGCAGAGCTGTTGCAGCCCAGGGCAGGTGACGAAGACGACGGTGAGTCCCTTCCCCTAAGGGCTCGTCCGCACCCCATGCAAGCAGCCCTGGGCTTTGGG
>NW_009240401.1:0-567 GCF_000690835.1 Fulmarus glacialis | reverse complement strand
CCTCGCCTGTCCCTTCTGAAGAGCTTATGTAGAACATACTCGACCAAAAGGAAAACTGTTTTTAAAGTACATTTGATGAACACCATGAACAGAAAGCATTTGCTATAAGATACAGGTATCTGAAAGGGAATCTGGTTCTATGTTCCATTTTGGACACGAGCCACTACTTACGACAGTCTCTGATGCTGTGAACATTTTCAATGAAAGAGGAGAGAAGCAAATGTCTTTGTGCTATACCTTTTTTCCCTCTGTCCATGTCAGGTGTTGATCAGATCTTAAGGACAAGCACAGTAAAACAGTTTTTTTGTTATGATTTTGCATATGTGTTCTAAAATACTTAAACAAATGTTACGTAAGTGCTAGCCCCCTCTCTGAACAGAGTCTCAAATATCGGGCATATTAGAGACTTGAAAACAAAGGCAAAGAGTGATACAGAGACTAGATTGCTCTGAAAATGTCAAAAAAGGAGAAAGGTTTCTTGTAAAACAGAACGGTAGGGTAACTGAAAATGTTCAAAAAGTATCATCCTCATCCTCAGCAAGGATGAGGAAAAGGCTGAGGTACTTA
>NW_009240400.1:0-574 GCF_000690835.1 Fulmarus glacialis | reverse complement strand
CCCGTAACCAAGGGATGGGGAGGGGCTGCCTGCAGCAGGGAGCTGCCATCAGTGGGTTCCTGTCTACGTGGGAGGGTAGGATCAGCTCCCTAGGCTGGGGCTAAAGAAGGGACAAGGGGAGATGGCACCTCGTGCCACAAACACGAAGTCTGGGAGCAGCTGGGCTGCGCTGGTGCCTGGGTTCCCTCCACGTGCTGAGCAGAGGAGCGGGGTGGTGGAACTCAGTCTCTTGCTAAGCCCAGCTCTTCACAGCGGGTTTGCCGAGGAGGCTGCCAGCCGCTTCCCAATGTAGATCCTGGATTGGAGAGAGCAACTGTAAGTCACCCGCATGGGGACAGCCTGCTGGGCCTCAGCGAGCCAGCAGTGAGGGAAGAGGGCAGCAGCCACGGAGACAACTGTGGCTGCTGGGAGAAGCGGTGTAGAACAGCACGCAAGGATGAACAGTCCAACTCCAGGAGTGTTCCTCCACTTCCCATGGGGACAGCCCCCTGGGTCGGGGCAGCCAGAGGCCCCCGGACAGCCCCAGACTGCACAGACGCCCAGCAGCCCAGGGCTCACCCTGCCTGCGCCCAAG
>NW_009240399.1:0-571 GCF_000690835.1 Fulmarus glacialis | reverse complement strand
TGATGTGAATTACAGCTGGTGCCTGCTGCGGGACCTCGCTGCTCTTGTGGAAGCGGTGGGCAAAGAATGTGCCGCAGGTCAGTGGGACAGGAAAGTCCTGCACAGGAGCACTGCTGGCGGTGGCTGGGTGGCTGGGTGGGTAAATGGCCCAGTGCTCCGCTTCCAAGCAGTGAGCCAGAGAATCAGCAGCAACTTCTGCCGTGCCTTCCTACAGCGGCCGGCTCTGGAAAGCCTGGGCAGCTCTGGGACTCAAATGGAGAGCCTTTCCCTTTTAGGTGCCGCTGGGGCAGCCTGCAGCCGACCTAAAGTCCCTGCGGTAAGAGTCCTCTCCTCTCTCCTAACCTGCAGCACGTTTGGTGGGGTAGTGGCAGATGAGCCTGTGCTATTTGCACTGACTTGCACAACGCCCAGGGCTCGTGCTTTTTGCTCCTGCCTGGGCCTTTTGCTAAACCTGGAGGGGAAGGGAAGCACTCGCAAACCAGGGAAAGACAAGGGGGCTCGAGCACCTCTGTCTTTGCTCCTGCCAAGCTTAGAGGCTCCGGGAGGGGCTGGGCAGCTCTCTGACAAGATG
>NW_009240398.1:0-570 GCF_000690835.1 Fulmarus glacialis | reverse complement strand
GTAGAGTTGTCCACCTTCCCTGTGGTCGTAGAGGGTTGTGTATATTATCAGGCAACCTGTTCCTCAACTAAACAAGCAGTTAATAGACCTGGACAGCACTAGACTTGGTCATAGACAAACTCCACCAACACCAGCTCTCAAAAAGTTGCCTTAACAGAAAAGACTTCAGCAAGGATTTCTTCTGCTCTTAGTGATGCCAAAGGCTATTGTTTAAGACATCCTCCCTCCAAGTAAAGGTTGCAGTAGGAGCTGGTTTATCCTTAGCGGGGGAAGCAAAGCAATTGTGTTATTTTGATGCAGGAGAGTCTGAATTTGACCAGTTCTTCAGCAAAACCAAGTAGTGGAATAGGTCTTCCTTTAGGAGGATGGTTTAGTGGTACAAAAAGAATAAATTGGCAAGCCTTCCAGAGGCAGATCTATTATGGATTAGTTTGAAAAATAACTTTCCTGAACTAACATGTCAAGCTCTTGCATGGTGAGAGTGCAATCCTTTGCTCTCCTGGGAAGGAAGAGATGTATGGGACAGAGTGCTCAAGTAAGTCCATACTCTGAGATGAGTGTCTGGGAAGG
>NW_009240397.1:0-572 GCF_000690835.1 Fulmarus glacialis | reverse complement strand
CCCCTCCGTGCCTCGCACAGGGACATGCTTGTGCTTGCCCTTGCAAGGCTCCCCTCTCTCCTCGCCTCCTCCCGCGCAGTGGTGGGTGACCCCCTCCCCACACGCCAGTGCCCAGCCCCCGCCCCTCCTTGCCTTCTGCCCCGATGGCAGACTGCCAGCGGCAGGGGGGCTTTCACCGAATCCGGACCCTTCCCCTGCACAGCCCCGGCCATCACCCGGCCCCTGCCAGGGTCCAGGAAACCCCTCGGACGCGGAGGCAGCACAACGGCTCATCCCCTGCCCAGACCCAGAAGCTGCCCCACTCCAGCCTCCCGGACACCCTGGGACTTGCTCCGGCAACGACGAGCTGCGACGACACCGCCCGCTTTGGGCTTTGAAGCCTCTCGGAGGACCTCACAAGCCCTGCCCTCTTCCAGGAACACCGAGGGGATCGCCGCTGGGGACAAGAGGCTGCCCCTCGTGTCACGGCCACTCCCGGCCCAGGAGGGAGGAGAGGAATGGCGAGGGCACAGGGTCCAAGCTCAGGCGAGTCCTAACTTGCGTGCAGAGCCTAGGGGGGTTGAACACAGGCT
>NW_009240396.1:0-568 GCF_000690835.1 Fulmarus glacialis | reverse complement strand
AGGAATGCCTTGTCTTGTCCCAAAAAACTTTCTAACGCTTCACTCTCTTCTTTTCCACACTGCACCCAATCACTGCTCCAACCACACAAAATAGAATTTGATCTAAAACAAGGAACACAAATCCCTGATGCAAGAGGATGCAATATCCCCCTTGCAAAACCCAGGCCCTGGAAGCAGAGAGCCCAACGTCCTGGGAAATGCACTCATTTCCTCCAGGTTGCAAACACAAGGAAATCTCACTTGGTTCATAATTTCAGAGTTGTGCTTTGCCAGAACCATAGGCATCGAGTCAGGAATGCTCGTGAATTTGATGGTGTCCGGGTGTTGCCGATACTTCTTGTCACTCAGGATGAGGCTCGCCCTCTTATTCTTCTCATCGTCCAGCGAACCACTTGGGGACCAGCCAATGCCCCTCAGCCACAGAAGGTCGGACTTGTACACATTCTGAAAGGACAGGCAAGGACACAAAGCACCTCAGCAACCTCCTTGCTCCGTGCAACCACTCCTCCTACCAAGGCAAGCTCTGCCTACCAAAACACATTCCCCTGCGTCAACCCACCAGCCACCA
>NW_009240395.1:0-572 GCF_000690835.1 Fulmarus glacialis | reverse complement strand
AGGGACTGTCCCACCACGGTCTGCTCCGCACACATCCCATCTCGGCATCCCCACGGAGCAGGCAGGGAAAACCCTGGGAAGATTTGTCAGGAGATTTTCTTTGGGAGAACCGAATGCAGGAGGGGCTGCAGCTTCTCTACAAGCAACAAACCCTTTAAGGTTTCAGCGAGGCTTTCTGCATCCAACCCGACCGCACGGAGGCAAAGCGACAAAAAAAAAAAGAGAGCAGCGAACACTGCAAACTTGACACTGCCGCCTCATTAAGCTAATTTCATTTTGCAGCTCGGAACAGCAAACCCAGCACACCGCTGAGCAGGATCCCTCCTCCTCATAGCAACGGCAGCTCGGAATCAAGCGGTGTGGGGAAGCTGGGTGCTCAGCCACGCCGGTCGCTCTAGAGGGACCAGTTTAACCCACTGCCTCCAGTCCAGGTCGAACTGCAGGCAATACTGGCAGGAACCCCGCCACGTGGGGAGGCAATAAAAAAAAACGAGTCAAGGGGAGGAAACGCGAGCTAAACCGAGGGGCAGGCATTGCTAGCGCAGGCAGCTGGGCACGAGCCACCCACGCCA
>NW_009240394.1:0-569 GCF_000690835.1 Fulmarus glacialis | reverse complement strand
CACAGTCCTTTCACCAAAGAAAGGCGGTGTAAAGAAAAGGCACATCAGTGTTAGTAACCCCCGGCAACATCTTCTGCTTCCTCTGAAACACTACACGATAAAGATCCGCTTGGATATACCTGCCCAATTGTTTGTGTCCCTGGAATTCTAATAGTTCTTCAAATGCCCACCAAGTCATGACCTAAAGATTTAAAATTAACATTATTCTCAAAAGTTATGAGGAAGCTCTGCACAGCTCTGCTTGTTCACAGCTCCAGGGATAGCTTCCTCTGTTTACAAGAATCCCTTCTAAGAAACTATTTGGCACAAGAAGGTTTAGGGGAAATTATTTCAGTAGGACAGCTGGTTTGCTTACGTTGGGTAGCTTCATGATGAAGTCATAAGCATTTGCTTCTTTGGTAGCTTTTTCAATCTCTTCCATGGTGACATCCTCACGGCCATAACGAATATTTTCTGCAATAGTAGTAGCAAAGAGCACGGGCTCCTGATTCACCACACCAATAATCTCCCGCAGGTATCTTACGTTTAAGGTCTTAATATCCTGCCCATCAATGGTAACCTAAACAAAA
>NW_009240393.1:0-571 GCF_000690835.1 Fulmarus glacialis | reverse complement strand
CACCACCTGGTCCTTGCGGCAAAGGGACTGCAAGGGAGGGAGAGCACCGAAGGGCAAGATGTGCCGTTTGTTAATATAGACCCTGCTCCCACCACGCTCCCCAGCCTGGAGGGGAGCCACAAAAAGCACTTTTCTGCCGAGTGCTGGATGGGAACTGCTGGAGGAACCTAAGTGCAATTGCATTTCTCTGCTTCCCAGAGGGAACAAAGAAATTAAGTCACTACAAAATTATGCGTGTTCCTAAGGTGAAACTGAATTAAAATGAGACCTCCAATTCAAATAAAAACCCAAGTAAGGCTGCAGAAACAAGCAAGCCTTTCCAGAGGCTAAGATCCTTGTCAAGATGGTCAGAATGGGCAATAATGAACAAAGGAACCACAGTTTATGGATTATGCCAAAAAAAGTTATTGATATGCAAAAATGTAGTAAGAAAGCAATGGGCAAGAGGGAAAGCACGGTCTACAAGAAGCGATGACAAAACTAGCTAGAAGTGCAGCACTTAACAGATAAAGTGGTTTATCCAGGAAAAGTAATTTATAAACAGCAGAGGGGAAAATGGTGAACCCCCCCC
>NW_009240392.1:0-568 GCF_000690835.1 Fulmarus glacialis | reverse complement strand
TCGTCATCATCTTCTTCATCGTCGTCTTCGTTGTCTTCATCTTCTTCGTCATCTTTGTCATCATCGTCGTCGTCATCTTCTTATTAGTCTTCTTCGTCGTAGTCATCTTCATCTTCGTCATCATCTTCTTCATTGTCGTCATCTTCTTCGTCATCTTGTTCGTTGTCATCTTGGTCCTCTTCTTCGTCATCTCCGTCATCTTCATCATTGTCGTCGTCGTCGTCATCATCTCCTTCTTCTTCTTCTCCTCCTCCTTCTTTGTCGTCATCGTCTCCTTCTTCTCCTTTTCCTTCTCCTTTTTCTCCTCCTCCTTTCTTCTTCTTTCTTCTTCTTCTTTTCTTCTTCTTTCTTCTTTCTTCTCCTTCTTCATCTTCTTCATTTTCTTCATCTTGTTCGTCATTGTCATCGTCTTCTTCTTATTCTTCTTCGTCATCGTCTTCTTCGTCTTCATCATCATCTTCTTCATCGTTGTCTTCTTCTTCGTTGTCTTCCTCTACTTCATCATCTTCTTCTTCTTCATCATCATCTTTGTTATCTTCTTCTTCGTCTTTGTCTTCTTCTTCTTCTT
>NW_009240391.1:0-570 GCF_000690835.1 Fulmarus glacialis | reverse complement strand
GCCTAATAAAAATGGAGTTTGTGTCTGCCAGATGACAGATATTAATCTCAAACCCGGAAGTTATGCCATACACAAGCAGCCTTTACTAGCCTCTACCTGTCATTTCATATTAGAAGCTAGTGTGTACTTACACCAGACTAATGTTAAAGTTGAATACCTAACACCTACGTCAGCGTAATGAATTCAGTTGTGTTAATGTAATTAAAGAAGTTTAAAACTGCACATCTGGGATATTTTGCAAATATTTTAAGAACTATCACCCCTGGTGCTCTTCAAGTTTCGAGATTTTTAAGAGACCTGTAGCAGATGAGTTATCGGTGGCATTTTAAGAGCTGCACTGGAACTGCTGTGTCCTCCACATCAGCTCCCCGGTACAGCTCGAGCAACTGTTACACACCTGTTGATACTTTTGCCTATTATTCCCTCGTTATACAAAAAAGGAATTGGATGACCAGAATCATGTTCAAAATGCGTTTAATGCAGAAAAGGACTGACAGTAAGAAAAACTACTCAGCTATCACTTAATGGCTGTCTGCTAGGCATCTCTCTGAGAGTATCTGACGGTTAAGG
>NW_009240390.1:0-560 GCF_000690835.1 Fulmarus glacialis | reverse complement strand
CCATCGAAGAGTGTACCTGTCTAAGCCAGAGATGGGTTGGACTTCCCTTCCCTAATGTTAAGTCCCTATTTTTGCAGTGAAGTGCTGTTTTCTGCATCCTTCCTTCTCCCTTAAATTGATTCTGCATAATAGAAAAACACATGATCAGAAACATTTTCTCCTCTAATTCTAGCTGAGCCATCAGCATTTCAGAGATCACGTGTGTACGAGAAGAATTCTTCATATTAGACATTTGTAACATTTATCCTTGAAATACTGTATATGGAAAAGATGTCTAAATATACAGCTCCCTTTATTTAGGGAAAAGATGCTTCTTTTGTATTCCATTTCTTTGTACTTATTCTCTTATAGGAGTTTTATCAAAATGATATCAATTTTGGTAGACTACAGTTAAGTACAGTTAACAGGTAACTACAGTTAAAAATACAAACCCCAGTAATTTTGAAATGTAGGCTATTACCTGTTCTTGACTGAATAACATTTGTGTTCCATTTGTTGGCATCTGTCATGCTTTTACCTAATCTTCTATTTGATTTATCACTTTCAGAAGAAAAAAAAAA
>NW_009240389.1:0-571 GCF_000690835.1 Fulmarus glacialis | reverse complement strand
TGGGGTGACCAAGGTGACCCCAGCCTGGGGACCAGGGTGACCAAAGTGACACCAGCCCAGTATCCACGGTGACCACCACGACCCCACCCCAAACCTCCCCAAAGACCAAGGTGACCTTCTCACGATGTCCTTGTCACCTCAGGACGCTCTGGAGATGACCGGAGAACTTTGGGGCTCTCCCGGTCACCCTTTGGGACGTTTCGGGACATCTGTGGTGACATTAGGTGACCTGGACGGTGACAACTTCCCCGAGGTGGCCGTAGGTGCCCCTATGGAAGATGACAACCGAGGAACCATCTACATCTTCTCCGGTTGTCCCGGAGGGGTGACAAATCACTTCAGCCAGGTTGGGGGACATGAAGGTCATGGGGTGGTGGGGGTTGAGGGACAGGGAGGGGACAAGGATTGATGTCCCCACGGCAGCGGTTGGAGGGGCAGGTGGTGGCCCCGGGGCTGCGGTTCTTCGGGCAGGCGCTGGACGGCGTGAGGGACCTGACGGGGGACGGGCTGGTGGACCTGGCGGTGGGGACGGAAGGACACGTCGTGGTGCTGAGGTGGGGACATGGGGTGG
>NW_009240388.1:0-551 GCF_000690835.1 Fulmarus glacialis | reverse complement strand
GCGCCGCCCCCTTACAAAACCCTAGCCACTTAAACCCAGCTCAAGGTTTGAGGAGAGCCATGAGAACAACTGAAAGATGGTAAAAAGGGGCCTAATGATGAGAGACTCAGTCTGGTTAGCTTCTCGGGGAGCAGGTAAAATATCAGAGAACAGGAACTTGGTACAAAAGGAGGTTTCAGCATAGAAAGAAATACTTAACAGACTCTAGTTGATGTTAGATAAACTCAAATAAAAGATAAGGTGGTTTGTTTTTTTTTTACCAGTAAGTGAAATTACTATTAAGGCAACTTGCGAAAGTATGGATTCATATGTCAGGGACTTACTTTTAACATGGATTTGGTACTTTATTAACTAACTTGCTCTAGTTTACGTGATTCGTCTGACTTACGTTATACAAGAGTTCACAGTGTCTTCTGTCTTCACCTTTTATGAACACAATGCTGATCATCCAAGCTACCTTGCAGAGAAGACCTGTCATGAAGTGTGATTTGTAAAGGCAGGTAGTTTGATCTGAAGACTTTAAATTGTGCAGAATTACCACTTCCCTTGCT
>NW_009240387.1:0-570 GCF_000690835.1 Fulmarus glacialis | reverse complement strand
TGGGCATGGTGGTATTGGGTTGATGGTTGTGCTTGATCTTAAAGGTGTTTTCAAACCTTAATGATTCTATGCATCTATTTTCAGAGAGTTCTTCAAGCAGGCAAGTCACCTCTCCCTCAGCAAAGAAAATGCCAATATATATCACAGCACTCTGATGAAACTGCATTGAGGGAAAGGAATAGCTGTGAGAATTGGGAGTTCAGTCAAAATATTATCATACCACAGAGAAGAGAAATCAGTAAGACTCATACAAAGATTTCTCTAAAAATTTTATATTCTTTTTTACTATTACAATCAAGTCATGTCTATAGGAGAAAGTTGTGCATTTGCCGCTAATCTTGGTGTAGTCAGCTTGAAAGCTTTTCTGCTTTGAACAGGGCCACGTGGCCTCACTGAAAGCAGACTGCTGGGATGGAGTCACTGCAACATGTCTCGGTACAGCCTTCTGGGACAATTTTGTAGTGAATTAAGGGATAGCAGCATAGCAATCAGGGAACAAAAAGAACTGAGCATTCTAAACTTTGCTTTTTTCCTCCATTGTCTAATTTGGTTGCTTAACCATACATATAT
>NW_009240386.1:0-554 GCF_000690835.1 Fulmarus glacialis | reverse complement strand
GGGGCGGGGTGATCGCGCTGCTGCCATGCTTCTGGCCAGACCTTTCTGCCCCCTCCCCTGGGACTCCTGCTCCAACAAACCACTCATTTGGAGGGGAAGGGGCGGCTGAAAGAGTAGTGGGAAAAAAAGGCAGAGAGGTGCCTTGAGGGAGAAGAAGTGTAGTTGTGCCATGCTGATGTTCCCTCGAGCAAAGCTTGTAGCCTGTACGTGGTACTGGTTTTGAAGTGATGTGCCGAAGGGCACCGCGTGTACCGGGTGTGAGTCCTGTAGCCCTGGGACATTTGGTTTGTCTGTGCTCAGTGAGGTGATCAAGAGAGCCAGGGTGGTGGATCTGAGCTTGCGTAGTCTGCCTGCTTTTAACAACATTGCCTTGTGTCTTAAATGTGCCTCTGCCCTTCTGGCTGTTTGCATTACCACTTGTACCAAAGTTCTGAGCGCTCTGTCTTTCTATCTGCCATGCCTTTGGTAGCCTCTCTGGTGCTGCCCCAGGAGCCGTTTGTGTCTTGCTACCGCCGCTGTGCAGTGAGCTGTGGCACCTGCCATCGGCTTTTTGG
>NW_009240385.1:0-569 GCF_000690835.1 Fulmarus glacialis | reverse complement strand
TATCTTGCCTTGAATTGCTGGCACAAATCCTCCCTTCAGATGGTTGTGTAAGGATGTGGGAATATGTATTTGTGTAAATGATGAAAAATATCCTTGTTTATCCTTAGCAAGCAAAGTTAGCGGAAAAGAAAAGGATTTGCAGAGCACAGATTAGTAATAGCTGTATTTTTACCGACTATGGGTGGGACAGGTGCTAAATGGTATCCATTAATAAGGATGCTTTATGTCTTAAGCTCTTCCCTGTACACCCACCATTCCTGAAGGAGTAAATGAAAGATACTAACTTGTGCAGGCATTTCTGAAAAACAGGAGATAAATCTGCAGGGGGAGTCTGTGATGAAAAGCATTCCTCCCAGAATTGTCACTTTAAAAACAACCAGGTGATAATGTTTTCTGTAGCCATGCTCTCAGCACACTGAGTAGTTTCTTTCATCAGGCTGTGACACAGTATCTAGAAAGGATTTTTTTTACCTAACACTGCATTTGTAAGAATGCATTATGGCAGTAGTTTAGGTATCAAGCCCTCAGGATCACTACAGGCGAAACCACTGACATTAATGGGGTACCAT
>NW_009240384.1:0-568 GCF_000690835.1 Fulmarus glacialis | reverse complement strand
TTCCAACCCAAACGATTCTATGATTCTACCATCAAAATCCCAAGAAGAAATAGCTAACATCTGAACTCAGGCCATGGTTCACATGTATTTTCAACTCAAGTATGCAACAACTGTTTTCAAATCTGCAAAATCACAATGTACCCCAGTTCTATGCAGGCCTATGTTCAGACTTCAAAACACGTTTTCCATCTCCCACAAAAGTCTCATACTTTTAGTAATAACTCTGAAAAATTATTCTGATTCAAAGTCTGCTATCTTCCACTACTTGTAGTTCTTCTAGTGCCTCAATCTCAAATTCTCCTTCATCTCTGGATGCATTACAACCTTTCAACTGATATCAAGAGGATCAATGTTAGAGGAGAGAACTGTGGTTGAAAGTATTCACAAAACTAAGTCCAGTTTGGGAGCTCAGCCCTAAAGAGGAAGCCAGACATCAGACAAGTAAACTGTAAGTTTACTTACAGAAGACACTGCAACAGAACATCCATACCAACATTTTTTAGTTTAGAGTTGCAATATTTTAGCTTTATATTATTTTAAAAACATATATTTATTTAAAAAAAAAAAA
>NW_009240383.1:0-568 GCF_000690835.1 Fulmarus glacialis | reverse complement strand
TTTTTTTTTTCCCCCCTGCCTGCCGGTACCAATTTACCCTGGAATCAGAAAGTTAAGTTTGACGTGTCCTCGGCAATGATGATGTTATAAAACTGCACTTGCACCCCCGGGTGAGTGTTTGTGGCTGAAACACAAGCCAGAAAACGGGGCTGCCGCTGCCCCCAGCTGTGCTGGCTCTGCCCAGCTAAAAGTGGGAAAAAGAGCAAAAGGATTTGACTTCCTATAGACAGTCAACTGAGCAAGAAGGGCCTATGGTTACTAATTCTCTTTTTGCGATAAATTCACTCTGAATTTCAAGCACAGGATTTTTTATACCTTGCTATAACCCAGTGGCTGCATAGAGCTATGCCTGTCGTCCCAGGTGGTTTAAATGGATGGATCTATCCCGGGGAAATAGATGCTTGGTTGCAATGAATCCTGCCCATCATCAGCCTTAGGCTTAAAACATTTATCTCAGTTTATGTCTGTCTGTACCTATATACATACCTCCATATGTACTTCCCTCCCTGCTTTGCCTTTCTCCACTGATTGCAGGAGTCTTGGTAGCAGGGTTCGGGTCCGTGTTTTA
>NW_009240382.1:0-568 GCF_000690835.1 Fulmarus glacialis | reverse complement strand
AAGGCAGGAGGAGTGAGATTAGCTCCCACCGGCTGCCCCGGTCCCTGTGTGCAGCATCTGGGATAGTGTGGGCTTCCGCTCCTCCTTTCCCATCGGGAAAGGGCTCAGTAGCCCTGGAGCTACAGGCCACAGGACTGGTGATCCGAGGCGGGTCTGTGCAGCAGGAACTGCCAGCATGGGTTTGCCCTTTCCTGGGGAGCAGGAGATGGTAAAACCTTTGCTGTTCCCCACAAAGGCCTGATGGCCTGACCATGGGAGCAGCTCTGCCTTTAGGCTGGGCTCAGGGCTTCCTGCATCCCCTGCTCCATGGGTTGCAGAGTCTCTGCCCCTCGCTCAGGCTTGGAGCCCTGCACTGCTTTCTCCACAGATCTACGAGGTGGTCCGGCCCTTGGTAAGCCTTCTGCACCTTCAGCGCACAGGCCTGGAGAACTTTGAGGGGCTGATGGCGTTAACCAACCTGGCTGGCATCAGCGAGAGGCTGCGGTAGGGGCGGTGGGGCCAGCGCAGAGCTGGACCGGGTTGGGGGGGAGAGAGAGAAGGAGCCTGTCCCTGTCTGGCCCGGAGCTTG
>NW_009240381.1:0-566 GCF_000690835.1 Fulmarus glacialis | reverse complement strand
CCTATTCTACTCTATCCTATCCTATCCTAAGGGAAAGGGCTCCACAGATCATCAAGCAGGAGAGAGCGACGTTTCTTACAGGCAGGGAGGATGTAATGGGTGGTGGCAGAGCAGGAATAAGCGATGGGGACTTCGCTGGGCTTCAAAGCGGGAGAGCTGTGCCGCTCGATACAGACTGGGTGTGGAAGGGGGAGGATTGCAGCACAGGCGGGCGCTTGCCAAGTGCCAGCGGGGCTGGAAACCTGCTGGAGAGGGGCAGTGCCGGACCGGCAAGTCCCGCTACAGGGCTGCTGGTGCTGCGGGGTGAGCTCTGGTGTGGAGCAGCCCCGCATCGGCACCGCCGAGGCTGCGCCGCAGCAGTCAGCTCGGCTCACGGCATGTGTCCGTCACGGCGAGCGTCCCGCTGAGGTGAATGAGCCCTGTGCAGGGGACGTGCCGCTGCCCCAGTGATCGGCGATGGCGCTTTGCAGCAACGTCCCCAGGTGCCGCGGGATGCCGCACTGGTGGGCTTCGGCGCCAGGGGGGAGTTTGGAGGCAGCAAACTGCCTGCAATGCCGCCCGCCCCG
>NW_009240380.1:0-566 GCF_000690835.1 Fulmarus glacialis | reverse complement strand
GCCGCGGGCACCCACCGGCCGCGCGGAGCGGTCGTGCGCATGTTTTCTTACCAACCCACAGGGGCACCATAAGAGATAATTGGTTAATGTTTATGAAGTGAGGGGAAGATGTAAAAACACGTCTAAGTGCTCGGGATAACCGTGACCCGCCGCAGCACCAGCTGTTAAAGCAGCGTCCAAAGAACGGCAGTAGCGTCCGCGCTAACCCGAAAGCCCCTCCGTGTGTGTGTGCGCGTGCCTGTGCACGAAGTATCACATGCTGGCTGTAAGCAAAAAAAGGGCTGATGAAAGTTCTGGAACTGGACCCTGCAACACAACATGGGAGATGGACCCAATAACGGTATGGAAAGTCACGATTTAACCAAAACTGCTGTATGTCACTGTATGTTGGAGCTAACTGTCTAAACACTTGCAGAAGTTTCACTTACAGAGAGGAAGACATTCCCTTCTTCAGTAACTCTCCAACAGCAGGAGAGCTGTTGGTATGCAAATAACTTCAGGAAAATAATCCCATGTCTAGGGCGCGAGCCCCACCTACAAAGCCTGGCTTTTTTTTTTTTTTTTTT
>NW_009240379.1:0-561 GCF_000690835.1 Fulmarus glacialis | reverse complement strand
AGCCTGTAAACTCCAGCAGAGCTGTTAGCACACTCGTGCGTGTGGAGGAGACAGCATACATTGGACTGCTGGAGGCACACAGGCCACTAATAGCTTCTAGTGACAAAGTTCAAAGTATGAAACATCAAAGGCACATTTGACACCTTGTTTTGGACAGTGTGTACAAGTATTGAGTGTATTAGTTGGTTACTGCCATGCTCAAAAATATGCTTTCACATCTGCTGACTCTGTTGTTTTGCTTTCTCTAAAACAATATATGGTGATGAGGGAAAAAAGAAAAGATACTTTTCTGCATAATGATAGTTTTAGTTTACCTATTGAAGGTATGCAGTGTGAATCAAGCTAGCTCCTGAAACTGAAGTTGAAAATCTCTTGTGAAGTGACTGCAGTTGAGTACAAGGAAATTATTTATGCCTGAAATCGGTTTGCAAATACTAAAATTAACACAAAAGGTTACAAATAAGTTAGTAATCAGAAATACCATCCTGACTTTCTATATGCTAGATTAATAAAAATGCTTTAATAACACTAGGAGGTTTTTAATCAGTTAAATAACCCTTT
>NW_009240378.1:0-564 GCF_000690835.1 Fulmarus glacialis | reverse complement strand
CCCTGGTGAGACACAGTGTTCGGGCTGGGGAGTAGCAGGGCAAGAGGTTGTCCTGCCAGTGGTCGGAGGGGAAACTCGAGTTGTTACTCTGCAGGAAACTGGGAGTGATTCCATAGGGAGAGCAGGGACTGCAGGTGGGAATGGAAAATCATCTGGGAGATGTCAGCTGTAATGGGTATGGAAGGAGGAAGAAGACTCTGCACATCCCTTTTAGTGTTCACAAGTACCTTTCTATTTTTGCACAGGTGGTTAGAGAAAGAGAGAGCTGTTAGGGTAGAGTCCAATAGTAGAAATGGAAAGTTCTCTCCCAGGCATATTTGACAAAATGCTGTCAGCCTGTGTAAGAATGGCCAAAATCTTTAGGGGAAGGCTGAGTCAACGCAAGGAGTGTTGGAAATTCCTTTCTGGCTTCACAGGTCATGCGCAGAAGGACTCTGTGCTCCAACTCCCTCCAGAAAGCACCATCCAGGCAGGACACAAAAAGCGCTGGACTGCAGTCTCTCCACCAGCGATTCCAGTCCCTACATCTGCTGGGACCAGCAGCTCCCAAACCAGTCCCCTCAG
>NW_009240377.1:0-566 GCF_000690835.1 Fulmarus glacialis | reverse complement strand
TTTTTCGCAGAAGGGCGCAACCGTATTAGTAGGCGAATGGAAATACACGGATGAAGGTACACAGTTGAACGTGGACAAATGAACGCACACTACACGGATGAGCGTAGTGGGATGAACGCCGCTGGTTATGTGAGTAGTGCAGTGCGTTTCTTCGTGGACATAACTAGTGGTTGCACCTCTTTAAAACAAACGATGTGTCGAAACTGGAACTACAGCAGCAGCTCCTACTCAACGTGCCTACTCCACTGTCCGCACAGTCAGAGCGGCGCCACATAGATAGGTAGTAGGCACGTACGCGTGTTGTTGTGCAGATACACCCGCACGCACCTGTGTTCACCAATATGCACACACGTGTTTCATAATCAGCATTCTAGCTGGTCTGACTGGGTCTTCCAAAGAAGTTGACACCACTAACGCTCCACACACAAGTGTGCTGCAGCACTTGATCGTTTTGCCGCTGCTGCTTCAAAATCTGTCAGGAGTCATTCCGTCGACAAGTCGCCGCGTCTAAAATCGCTTGTTTGCAACACGATGCGTCGAGCACCTCTTAATTGACTGTTGCGACG
>NW_009240376.1:0-552 GCF_000690835.1 Fulmarus glacialis | reverse complement strand
CAGCCTGTTCCAAGGCCTGACCACTATTAGACTACACTATGTCAAGGTCTTGGTCATCCTTGCCAGCCTACATGCTTTCCAGAGGGCCCTGTTTGCCTATAACATCCTAAATTGCACTGACAGTCTGTTTAGAGCAATCAAATTAATTTGTGACAAATGCAATTGCTCCAAGTGAAAGAAACTTAATGTTCTGGAGCTTATTTATTTTATTTCTTTACATTGAGCACATTCAAATAATAGTAAAAGTCTTTGTGTTATTGTAACATAAATAAGAATAGTAAACAACCTCTTTTTTTTCCCCCATTCAATCCTTGCCCTCTACTTGTGGTCAAAGCATCTACCTGTAGGCACAGCCATCGAAACATACAGCAACTTGCATTTGCTCATATGGTTGGCTGGAGTAAATGGGAGAAGGACTGGACT
Organism: Fulmarus glacialis; assembly: GCF_000690835.1. Taxonomy (NCBI): domain Eukaryota; kingdom Metazoa; phylum Chordata; class Aves; order Procellariiformes; family Procellariidae; genus Fulmarus; species Fulmarus glacialis. The sequence continues at coordinate 129 of NW_009240376.1, read as the reverse complement.
AATCCTAAATAGCACAGCACTAGTTACAGAGCAGATATGCTGCTATGTAAGGGCACGGAATGAAGCAGTTCAAGCCCTGATTTTAGCTTTGTTCAGTTAGTTATTCTGAAGTTAAGCAGACCTAGTTGA
>NW_009240375.1:0-563 GCF_000690835.1 Fulmarus glacialis | reverse complement strand
CTATACTTCTTAATTTGGAAAACTGAAATTAAAAAGGAGCAGAATTTTTTTGGGGGTAGTAGTTTGTACTGCAGTTGGATGAATGGTTGAAACACAGACTGAAGTTCTCAGTTTCCCTAGAGCTTCTTCCATTCCAAGCAAATATTATAATCATCATAATATTATGGAGCCTACAGTCGTCTTCTCCTACATATTCCACTGAAGGATGATTTGAAATGGCCTTTTGATTACTACTTTTTTAATAGGAAGGAATTTCACAAAACAAATAACTGCTACTGGGTTCTACCTACAAGCAGTAAAAAGTTGTAAGAAGAAGTTGTACCACTCAGAAAATAATGTGACTTTCAGAGTAGTGTTTGGAAAAATTGAACTAGTTGAGAAGCAGAGATTCTATCCACAATCCTTGAGAGCAAGGTAATATCATAAAACTTGTATGCACACAGCCAGTTCTTAATCCTCTGAGCCTCAAAAACGCAGTTACAGACCTGGTGAAAGTGATGGGGAAAACAAGTCTTGTTACAAACTATGCAAACTTCCATTCATTGTTTGGTGAATATACCAAA
>NW_009240374.1:0-565 GCF_000690835.1 Fulmarus glacialis | reverse complement strand
CCACGAGCCCCAGCTCCTCCTGTTCGTTGACGCAGAGCTGGTACCCGCAGCCCTTGCGCCGGGGCAGCGGCCCCAGGCGCCCACTGGGCTTGGCACGGGGCGGCAACAAGAAGCCAACGCTGCCGGCGATGAGCAGGTGCCAGATGCTGTGAATGTAGAAGTAGTTCTCCTCCGTCTCCACGAAGGCATAGAGCAGCACGGCGGCCGCTGCGATCAGCGCTCCCGGGCACAGGTAGAAAGCCCAGCGTTTCCAGGTCGGTGGGTAGCAGTGGCGGCGCCGGATGGTGCGAGCCGTCTGCGGTGGGGAAAGGGTGGGCTGGAAGAGGCAGCCCCGGCAGGGCTAGGTACAGCCCCTGTGCCGCAGTGCCGCATCCCCCAGGAGTCAGGGAAGGTGGTTCACGGGGAAAGGTGAATGCAGAAGAGGGGAGATGCTGGCAGGCGAGTGGGGCTGGATGGCTGGGCAGGATGCTGAGCGCAGCAGGGATGGGGATGGAAGAGGACAGGGACAGCATCTCCTTACCCAGGCGACGGCCATGATCCCTAAGGCAAAGAGGCTGGGCCCCAG
>NW_009240373.1:0-558 GCF_000690835.1 Fulmarus glacialis | reverse complement strand
TTTTCTAAGTCAAAGTTGGACTGGATGCTACTTTGCTAGGATCCCTGGCTGCGGCTGTGGATTCTAAGTTGTTGCTGTTGCTTTGGCAAGTTGGATAAAGAGGTGGATGAGAAATTCATTTGCCCGCAGCCCCAAGGTTATCAGACACCGGCTTTTTTCTGGAATCAGTGGAGAGAGATGTGACGTGCAAATTAAGCCCCTCCAGTGGGCAGTGGGCATGTGGTAATACTATAAAATGGGAATTACCGTTCCTTCCTTCATTCCATTCAAATTTTTAGCTTTTTTATTGGGGACTTTCCTTTTCTTTGTACAGGGTCCAGCTCTATAGAGCCTGCTTTTGTTGGAACCTCATAAAGGTAACGTTAAAGCCAACTAACTTTATAAATGGATAAATTCATTTGAATGCCTGGATCTATGAATTCAAGAAGGCTTTAGTCTCCATTAAGATTTTTGAGTGTCAAAACAAGCTAGATGATACCGAAATACGCTCTGATTTTCAGTATTCTCTCTTCGGAGAGGTAAATAGGTGCCTCTTGGACTATGTTAGCTATAACCTAG
>NW_009240372.1:0-560 GCF_000690835.1 Fulmarus glacialis | reverse complement strand
CCCAAGTTTACATCATACGAATCTTTGTTTCCAAATTCTTTCTCTTAGAGGATCTTATTCATTAAAAGTTCCGAGTCCTGATTTTCTCCTCCTGAAACTCTTCACGTGGAGAAGGCTCACGTGGGAAATGAAAAAAATTCAAAACAGTGCATGGAGAAAAAGTCTTGTCCTGTTCCCTTTAAATGTTCTTTATGGTGCCCTGCTGTACTTTTTTTGACAAACAAGGTAACTGAAATTACAAAGCACATTCTGCTTTTCCCAAGATCTGTTTAAACACGAGTCCTTCTTAATATTCAGCTATTTCCCTCTGTTCTCTTTCGTTGCCTGTCTTCACCTACAGTTTTGCAATGTCATCATCTAAGATGCCCTTCTAGATCTCTGACGTCTTCGGGTGTTCCTGGCAAAGCTGGCAGCAACCTATTGTTATACTTAATTGTAGGAGGAACAGTCACTGGGACAGGAGCTTATGTAAGATGCTTAAATAAGTGTGTTTTAATTGGGTGAGGGTGGAGGGAGGGTACTTTTCTGTGTGTCATGGCAAGTTAGCCATTTACTTTAAC
>NW_009240371.1:0-560 GCF_000690835.1 Fulmarus glacialis | reverse complement strand
TAGCTTAAGCTATATTAGCGGTAAGATGCTTTAAGAGGAATTCTGAGTGTTTGATCACGCATAGGTTCCCCTTTGCTGCTTCCTCGTGATATTTGTGAGACTTTTGTCAATTAACCTGTGATACGATGGATAAGATTTCTTCCTTCAAATGCTGGCCACCATGAGGGATGTTTATGTCACTCTTAATGGAATTATCATGTATAGGGCATGTTGAGAGTCTTCCAGTGTACACATCTAAATACGGATAATCATGTAAGCTTATATAGCCAGCAAAAGCAGTTGGCAAAATGTAGAAGTCTATTTTAAGATGGGCTTCATTGTTCCCTGTAAGTGACTCTGTCCCTCTGTTGACTGCTTAGGGAATGTAGGGCTATTACCTAGGATGTGGAATCTATATTTTGCCATTCCGGAAGGGCACAGACCTACCGTTAATCCTATGTTATACTTACCAGCTATGTCTGCTTTTCTTGGGTATTCTAAGACGTGTAAAATGGTGTGGACAGTACCATTAAGTGTGTTTTGGCTCCTGAAAGTCTTCTGTCCTGTGTTTCAGGTCAGAT
>NW_009240370.1:0-564 GCF_000690835.1 Fulmarus glacialis | reverse complement strand
CAGGGGACAGGACCCAGTGCTGCAGACAGAGATGGGGACATGGGACACCCCAGGCTCGGCACATCCCAGCCCCAGGGGACAGGGCTAACTGCTGGGGACGGGGACACCCCAGTCAACACACATGCCAGCCGCAGGGGACAGCCCCCGGCATGGCACAGCCCCAGCCGAGGGGACAAGATGGGGTGCTGGCAATGGGGACAGGGAGTCAGACCAGTGACACTCCTGGCATGGCGTGTCCCCAGCCCCAGGAGATAGGGCAGGACGAGGGGCTGGGGCTGGGGCTGGGGCCATGAGACCCAGGGGACCCCGGATATGGTGTGTCCCAGCCCATGGGGGACAGGACATAGTATTGGGGACAGGACAGAGGGACATGAAGCCTGGGAGCACCCAGACATCGTGCTGGGTGACAGGGGACAGAGATGGGATACCTGGGGACACCAGGACATGCCACATCTCCAGCCCCTGGGGGACAGGATGGATGGGGTGCTCAGGACTTGGGGGTGCTGGGTGGGGACAGCCGCAGCACCTCCCCGGACCCTGGGGTCAGGACCCAGTGCTGGGGAT
>NW_009240369.1:0-560 GCF_000690835.1 Fulmarus glacialis | reverse complement strand
TAAACCACGACAGATGTCTATAATAAAATGGGATTTCCCCAGTGCACTGCCAAGAGGTTGGGCTCTTCTTGCAAAGCTGGTGCCAGGAATCAGCATGAGCAACTGCTCCCCAAAAAGGCCTGTTGCTCCACAGATTCAGGAGCCAAGAGCTCAATGTCATGTTATGGCCTCTTAGAGACTGAGGGTTGGATTTAAGATTAACCCATCGGTGTCTAGTGACTGGAGATGGTGAATGGTCACTAAATTACACACCCATGTCTGTCCCACATGTGACATGCAGATTGTGTCCTTAAGGAGGGGAGTCTGGAGCTGCCTGAAGAGCATGGGGTATCTCCATGGACAGCATGTGCCTGGGGCAGGCAGTGGCTGGAGCCTCCACAAAGTAAGAGATTGCCCAGGGTGGAGTCACTCAAAGGGAAAGTGCTAAATCCACGTATCTTCAAGAAAACAAGGACTCTGCAATCCCAGAGGAGGCCATGGGGACCCAGCAGGCACAAGCAAGGGAGGCTGGAGAGCGATTCGTCTCACCCTCATGTTGTCCGAAAAGCGGATTCGTGCCC
>NW_009240368.1:0-563 GCF_000690835.1 Fulmarus glacialis | reverse complement strand
CCAAAATCTTGCCATGTAAACCCAATACAAATGTTCACATGCACCCTTGATTGAAGAGATAATTGACAGAAAGTAGGTAGGAACCTTAAATTGCATGTAGCTTGATTTCAGGCAGTTGAAACCCCGTTTATATACCAGTGATGTGGTCCTGCACCATTCAAGGACTGCCTAACCTTACAGAAGTCTGGATTTAACTCGAATGATTAACTTAATTTGCCCACATATATTCTCATAGGGCTTGTGTGGTGAAATGGGTGGCTGTTGCTTAAGAGATTTGATATGATTGGGGATTAGGTAGAAGAGCCCAAGGACTTAGATGTGGTTAGGACTATGAGTAACAGCATCGAGGAGATAGTCATTGAACATATGCGGCAATCCTTCTTTTGGGGCTGTGCTGCCCTGCAGCAGGAGGAGAGGGCTTCGGGAGACTTTGAAGGATGTGCACGAGGAAGCCAGAGTCTGGCTTATCAGTTGGGAGGGAGGATGGTCTCTTCTCCAAAATTGTTTTCACCATGCATTTTATTTTTTTATTCCCATATTAATCTACTGATGGTCTAATTTGA
>NW_009240367.1:0-559 GCF_000690835.1 Fulmarus glacialis | reverse complement strand
TGCTAAGCTGGGTCTCATTAGCAAGCAGTTGGGAGAACGAGTCAGGCAACTGAGAGAGGCCACTTTCCAACCTGAAAACACCATGTTAAAGACAGACCTAATGACCAGTGTGCCTCCGGAGCTAAGGGATTACTTGCAAGATGCAGATGATGAAATGAGTTCCTGCAGCAGAAATAATAGCACATGGTCTTGACAAAGGACTCTGTGGTCATGTGTTGGCTGACAGACTCAGGTCAGCCAGAAGCCTTGGCTAGAAGTATTGGAAACCACAAATAAAAGAATAATCTTTAGCCGCTTCATTCCTTCTTTGGGAGAACAAGCCTCTTGGCTTTGGTATGATGCTCATGTCCCGGACGTGCAGTTTTTAATCCATTGCAGACAGAAATGGACCATAGCCCCACAGCCGCTGGGGGAAGTCTACCAGGTCTTCTGGGACCCTCTTGGTGACACAGATGTGCTGGCTGGGACCTCTGCTCACCAATATTGTGTGTGTCTTAACCACAGCTGTCAGCACTTTGATGTTGAGGATTGCCTGCTACAGAGCACTTACGCCTCCATC
>NW_009240366.1:0-563 GCF_000690835.1 Fulmarus glacialis | reverse complement strand
ACGACCTCAGCACCAACAACAGCCTTGCATGACACTCTAAACCTTGCGTACTCGCTCAGCTGGAGTGCAGGCATGAGCCAGCTGGGTGAGACTCGGCACCCGGATATAAGCAGCGAGGGACACGTGGTCACAATCCATTGCTCAGGGACATTGCAGTCCGTTGCTTGGAGATGTCGCAGTCCATCCCCCGGTGACATCAGAACCCATCACTCGGTGACATCACCGTCCATTGTGTGGCCACATCATAACAGGCCGTCCTCCCCTGCGGTGCTCCCCTTGGCAGCTGTCCAGCCCCAGCACACGCGTCTGGGATTACTGCAATGCTACTGCCCTTTCCATGCCCCTATTGCTTGTCTTGTGCCCAGCATCGGTGTTTCACACCCGTCACCAAAGCCTCGGCCATGTCTTCCCAGGGCCCCGTCAGGTCGTTCTGGCTACGGCAAGTATCGCCAGGGACATGCAGCAAGAGGGTTCATTCGATAACACCTCATAACTATGACAAAGTCCCACAGGCTTTCCCCACACCCCAACATCGCTGGCCAGCCCTCTGGGCTCCCCTGCTT
>NW_009240365.1:0-564 GCF_000690835.1 Fulmarus glacialis | reverse complement strand
CAGGACAACGTGTAGACACGTTGATGCATCTATGCCGTTCGACGCCGTTCGAATTTCCTTCTTCATCCATGCGCAAATGGTCTTTTCAATGCATGTCCTGTCCTCTTCATCTATACTCTCATTACTTCTATTTGTGTGGCACGCTCTTGTCAATACGTACGTTTCATCCTACACTTGATGGCCTCCCAGTCCTTGAACCACCTTGTGGAAGAGTGCTCTGTTAAATCGCCGCAGCGTGACTGCTGATGCGCAGTTCACTCGTATCAGGCAAAGAAGCTGAGTGGTTTTCGTTTGCTTCAAAAAACGCTGTTAATGACTCCAGTGCTTGCGCAGCTGCTCTGAGCAGGTTCTACCGTTGCAGCAAGTGTGGCACTTCTACGTTCCGTATCTGCAACAACGAGTGAAAAGGAAACGGTACCGTAGTAAACGGTTCATGGTACTGAGTGAGAGTGAAGGGACTACCCTAACGTGCAATGCATGATCTACAGGTCACACTGACATGACACTGTGGTGCTGCCGGTCCGTGATGCTTATTCAGCATCCGATCGGTAGCCGATGTCAGCG
>NW_009240364.1:0-556 GCF_000690835.1 Fulmarus glacialis | reverse complement strand
AAAAAAAATCTTTTTTAAAGATAATAATGGAAAAATTAAAATATGAATAAGAAATAATTTGAAATATTAATACAGTGGCAACCTTTCAGTAATGTAGTGGTGCTTTGTATTATTAGCATGAATTTGGGATTTAAAAATATCACGTAGGTCTTTCTGGCTTTTTTGGGTGGGTAGTTGGAAATTGTTGCTTAGGTTATTTTTTTTTTTCTTATACGCTGTGGCACTCCCTTTTGTACCACTATAAACATAAATGTGAATTTGCTTGCCAAAGCATTCAACAGGATTACATCTTACTTAGGAGAGAACCGAGAATAGCTTTTGAGCAGTGACAAATTTTAAGTAATGATATTTTTCACAGCCAAGAGAAAAGGTAAAATGAATGCAGTACCAGAAGGCAAACAAAAATCAGAGTTATTCCACCAAAATCTTTGTGTTTATGTTTGTGTGTCATATAAAGAACTTCTCAGGAAAATCTGTGCTACATCTCTGCCAGTGTTTAATTTGGGAACACTAGCTCAAGGCTCCCACCTTATCATAGAATCATAGAATCATTAAG
>NW_009240363.1:0-544 GCF_000690835.1 Fulmarus glacialis | reverse complement strand
GGTCCCCCCCCAGAGGTGCAGCCACCAGCCTGAATGGCCCAAACCTCCCAGCGACCTGCAATGTGTCACCCTGGAGGAACACTCATGGCAGCTCCCTGTGACACCAAGTGCCAGTGACCCTTTCTGCCTCCCCTGCGGGAGAGCGGCCTCTCGGCTGTGGCGTGATGCTCGTGCCTGGGGCGGGAGGTTTGTGACCCAGCCCAGGCAGAGGAATCCATCTGTCTGCGGGACACAAGGAGCTCGAGAAAGAGATGAATCAAAACACAACGGAGAAGTTGCAAAAGAGTGTCGACTTGTTTAATGGTTCGCAACAGTCCTTCACCGGAACAGGGAAGAAGGGTTTTACAGGTGGCCATGGCTCTGAGATCAGCCCAACGTGGTGCTGGAAGCAGGGCCACCTGCAGGGCCTTCTTTCAGGACCTTTTCCATCCGAGGGACCTTTTGCATGGCCACTATGAAAAGGAATCTGCTTTCTGCGGCAAGAGAGGGCAACCGGGCCATTCTGGGGACAGGGGCAGGGCACCTGTGGGGACAGTCACAGGGA
>NW_009240362.1:0-560 GCF_000690835.1 Fulmarus glacialis | reverse complement strand
GTGTAGGTGCAGGTGCCCATGAAGTGGTGTAGCTGCTTGTCAAACGTGTGGTAGTGAGGGTCTCCTTCCACCACACAGGTCCCTGACAGTGCAAAGACCAGAGGAAACGTTCAGTCAAGCACCTCCTGCGGCCTCTTCTCCCCAGCCTACCCTGCACAAAGGACTGTGGCCCCATGACTGGTCTACTCTACTCACCTGAGTCCAGCACGGGTGCTGACGTGGTTGCCTCTTCTGAAGGTGTGGTGGTGCTGGTGCCCGGTGTTGTCGGAGTCACATCGCCTACGAAAGAGACAATGGTACAAGCACGTCAATCCTCCTTGAGCAGCTCATGTTCAAGACAGAAACAACATTGACTGCCACAAGAAACATAACGTTCCTCAAGCTGCCCTTCCCCGAGAGAAGCCTTGTACCTGTGCAGTATCCCTTTTCAATTGATAGATCATCCAACGCTACGTCGCTCCGGAAATCTTCACCTATCATGCCCTCCAGGACAATCTAAGGGAAAGGATAGTTCCCAGCATTAGCTCCAGTCGCATGTGTGAAGTGCCATTAGAAAGCAC
>NW_009240361.1:0-562 GCF_000690835.1 Fulmarus glacialis | reverse complement strand
AAAAAAACTGAAGTGAACTGCTGGTGCGCAGCAGAGGCGTCTAACCTCCCCCTGCACCCCGTGCCTATTTTACAAACAAGGAAAGGATTTCCCCCGATTTTCCAAAACAATCAGCTATAGCGAGTTAGGTTTGCCATGATATATCTGTCTCGAGCGTCTGTGTGGGCAGCGATCACGCCAACGCCGTTCCTGGGGGGAGCATTGACGGAGGAAGACGACGTGCAAATCCTCTCCGGACAGGGCTGCCTCCCCGAAGCCGGCTCTCGGGGGCCCCGCGCCGCCCCGCGGGCTTGGCTCCAGAGTCAACAGCGCTCCGGAGACTGTCTTTGCTCTTCCCTGCCAGAGTTTCCCTATTGAGACAGGGAGGTAAAAATAAATGCATTCGGTTTTTTATATGCTTTGGCTTAAGATACTGTAAACAGAAAAATTATCTTAAGATCAAATGTATTTTGGGCCGTTCACAGTACAGCATATGAAGGAAAAACCTATTTTAAGGCAGAAGAATATAAGGTGTAGCCATTTTCCTTCAATTTTGTTGTGGGTTTGGTTTTTTTTTTTTTTT
>NW_009240360.1:0-557 GCF_000690835.1 Fulmarus glacialis | reverse complement strand
TTCTGCTGTTTGCTGCTCTGTAACATCTCTGGGAGGGGGTGTGTGATTCTTTCCTTGTTGGTGCATCTGCTTAAAGCAGCTGTGAGGCTTTTCCTTTGCCTTTCCATTCTTGCTCTGGTTCAGTGTGTGCCTCGACTTGCACACTAAGTAAAAAGACAGGTACAGACTGAAGCGTAGTGCCCAGGGAGGCAGCACATCCAAAGCCTGTAATAGTCCCTTGTGCAGCGCGTGGGCCAGTGTCAGATCTCTGCAGACCTTCAGGGACACCAGCTCTTTGCGGAAGTCAGTAGAGGATTTGAGGTTGTACGGGTTTTGCTCTAGCTCAGAAAGAGCTCTCCCCAGCATCACTTCTTTTTTTTTATGATAGTGGCATCCTAGTATTTTGTGCTACGCTAAACTGACCAGCCTCCATGAACCTCTTGTTTTCAGCAGCCTAGCTCAGGAAGTACCAGAAAATATGGAAGCATAACCAGCATACTTTGGGTGAATTTCCTGATTTTTAGGACCTGCTTCTGGCTAAGTAGAGCTCTGGAGTGACAGATCAAAGAAAGAGGCAA
>NW_009240359.1:0-559 GCF_000690835.1 Fulmarus glacialis | reverse complement strand
TAGTCCCAACTCCCACTCCAGCGTTACTGACAGCATTGCCTGATAAAAGTCACCCTCCAATTTTATAAATCAAAAGTGGAATATTTAGCATATATCTTAGAAGAAGGAACTCAACTTTTAGCCCAGGTCATGTCCAAGTAATCCAACCTATTCCCTGACCACAAACTCAAAAAAGCCCCACATGTGAGCCCTTTTAGGAGCTGTAGGATTTTGTAGAGAATGGATTGCTACTGTTGGAGAATTAGCGAAGCCACTCCTCAACAGTATCCACCAGGATCAAGCACAGCTAAAATATGAAGGAATAAATTCCCATGGTAATTCTATGCTAAGTGTCCTTGCCTCTCTCCTCGGCCGGCAAAGAACTGACTTTCACAATGCCCAGTCAGCTCCTCAGCCCCCAGAGACCTCACAAGCACCTGAACGAGCCACGTGCATTCATTTGTCCTAACAGCTACCCCGCCACCTATGACATCACAAGGAGCTGCATAAGCCAGTTACATGCTCCAGCTGCATAAGCTACTCAGCCACTAGTGACATCATAAGCACCTGCACAAGCCAG
>NW_009240358.1:0-561 GCF_000690835.1 Fulmarus glacialis | reverse complement strand
CGGGAGCCCTAGCAGCAGCCCCCGTTCTTAAGGGAGCTGTAATTAAAAAAGGGCACCTTAGGATTTAAATTTGGGCCTGTGCTTTTCCGCAGCTGCGAACACAAAAACAGGCTGGTGCTCTCTTTCATCTTTTTTTTCCGAGCAAAAAGTCGTGTTAACAGTTTTTGCTCTACTCTCAGTCTGATTTTCAAGAAGAGAGAAGTGAAATGATTTCTGGAAAATAGCTTAAATGCAACCAGGGCAGCTCTGAGGCACTTAATGTAGTTAATCTAAAAGGACTCATGCTTCAAAAACGGGCAGCTAGCTACAAATGAAGTCATCAAGTTCTGGTGACTTACTGAAAAGGAAAATATTTAAAGTTTGCTTGTCTCTGCATCAGGTAGCATGTACCAAGATGCAGCTTTCCGCCGGTTCTCCATGCCTTTACAGCTGTTCCCTTACAGAATACAGTGGTAAGAGCCCCACTCACCTTTGTATCCAAAACCGAGTTAGGGTATCTGGGTAAACATGCTACAGTTGTATATAAAGGTGTATAGAATCATAGAATTCATAGAATCATAG
>NW_009240357.1:0-558 GCF_000690835.1 Fulmarus glacialis | reverse complement strand
AAGAATGACAGATTCCCCAGGAAAAAGAACATGGGGTTATGAAGGTGATGATCAGTCACAACCAGCACCATGATCAGGAGGTTCCCTAACACAGTTGTAATGTAGATCACTAGAAACATCAAGAAGAGGATAAACTGTACTTCTGGAATACTTTGGAAACCCAGGATGATGAATTCCACAACAGCTGTTTCATTCCCCTGCTCTGCTCTTCTCATGACTGTAACAGTTCCAGTAAAGTCCATGAAAATAATTTGAGATTTTGAGAAGAGTCTACCCACTTTTAGTGCAGGTGTGTTAATTAACAAAGAGAGAGGGATCTTCTATAGGAAACTCCTCGGAAAGGTGGCAAATAAAAATTCTGGTTTCCCAAGAGGTTATTTATGCCAGCTAACTTAATGTCTGTGAGGCTAATCTCCATCACCTTCCCCACCAGAGTCAAGATTCACCCATCCCCTTTCCACAAGTTACCAAGATCACACAAAATACATGTCTAGAATCAGAAGTACCATACAGAGTTCCATACTTTGAACATAAAGACTTAGCCTGCTTTTAAACTAT
>NW_009240356.1:0-558 GCF_000690835.1 Fulmarus glacialis | reverse complement strand
CCCCCAGATTTTGTTGAACTTGTATGTCCACCTAAGAATGTATTTACTGAAGTTCAATTAGACTTCGTATAGCATCTCCTCCCCTTTCAAATAGCCATCGTTTACTAATGGTAGCTATTTATGATAGCAGCAGAGGTATGAGGATTGAAGTAAAAATTCAGCCTCTTCCAAGGAGTTCCTGAGACATCAGCCTTCAGTGCTGATCCTGCACAGATCACTTTTTCTAGCTCGACATGCCATCACCTTCTCAAATACCTGATGCTGGGCTAACGTCAGGGCAGGCTCCCTTTGATTTGCGGAAAGATGACCTAGGGCTGCCTCGGAGTGACACACTTCGGTATTGCTCCTGCTTCTAGGAACATTGCCTGCAAAGTAGCATAGGTGTCAATAATAGTGGCTATCGGCCCGTTCTGTCTTTCCTTCCTCTTTTCTTCTCTTGTCCTCCTTCCCATCCACCTCACCCACCTGAAGGTGCCCCCTGTTCGTTATTCCCCGGAAGCTGCTGCAAACCAGCACTCTCCCATCCCCGCTCCTCCTCCTAGGGAAGGACCGTTTCTT
>NW_009240355.1:0-559 GCF_000690835.1 Fulmarus glacialis | reverse complement strand
AAGTGCTTGTTTTTCTCCATTGACTATAAGAGACATTCAGACCTCCAGACCAAGAATTCAGACACAGATGTATCTGTGATGTGACAGATGTGACTTCTAAACTTAGATGACCTGTATCTTACTACAAACTTGTAGGTATCTGCAAGGAGACGATAAACTGGAAAGCAACTTATAAAGGACCTGAGTGCATGAATAGGCCTTAATGCCCCTGCTCAGACTCTCCTATGGCCTCCACCCACACCTTCTGCCCATGGGCCCAGGGTCTACATTTAAGATCACTCAAGCTGGGCCCTGTATTGATCCTGATCAGGAGACTATTGCATGTTTAGGAGCTAGTGATGCATGTAACTTCACCTGAGAAGGCACAGGCCTGTGCTGTGCTGAACATCCAGCATGGCCTTCAGGTCTGTGTTGTGCTCTGCACATCCCTTGGCCACAGGATAAACTCAGCAGCTCATGGTAAGCGAGGGGCCTGCAGGCAGCTTCCACTCGGTACTGGTGACAACACTACCTGTGTGGCCTTGCCTGTATCTAAAAGTGAAGCTACAAGTTCTCATGA
>NW_009240354.1:0-560 GCF_000690835.1 Fulmarus glacialis | reverse complement strand
CGGGACGCAGGGCTCCCCCGGGGCTGGGCAACGAAGGGCTCCTCCAGGGCGGGGCAACAAAGGGCTTCTCTGGGGTGGTGCGACAAAGGGCTCCAAGAAGACCGGGGCGGCGCAATGAACAGCTCCTCCATGGTGGCATGAAGATGGGCTCCTCCCGGGAGGCGCGATGAAGTGCTCCTCCAGAGAGGAGTGATGCATGGCTACTTGGGTGCGGCGCGACGATGGGCTCCTCCAGCACGGCATGATGAAGAGCTCGTCCGGCGCGGTGCGACAAAGGGCTCCTCCGGGGTAGCGCGACAAAGGGCTCCAAGAAGACCGGGGTGGCGCGATGAACAGCTCCTCCGGGGTGGCATGAAGATGGGCTCCTCCCGGGCGGCGTGATGAAGCGCTCCTCCAGAGAGGCGTGATGTACAGCTCCTTGGGCACGGCGCGACGATGGGCTCCTCCAGCACAGCGTGATGAAGAGCTCGTCCGGCGCGGTGCGATGAAGGGCTACAAGGAGACCGGGGCAGCGTGATGAACAGCTCCTCCAGGGTGGCACAACGACCGGCTCCTCTGGC
>NW_009240353.1:0-560 GCF_000690835.1 Fulmarus glacialis | reverse complement strand
TAAACCTACTCACCCAGAACACAGTAAGCAGGTCACTTCTAGTCCAATATTTCTTTCGGAGTGCTGAGAAGTTCATAGTAGGCTCATGCCAGTGCTTCAACATTGTCTTAAACAAACCAAAATAAAAACCCCCAACAAACCCATGCAAACCCATAATGTATTTTTAAATGCATGAACGTTTGTTAGAGAAGGGGGAACTGTTGAAGCTTGCCATTCTCAAACAGCTCCATTCTGATTAGGGTTGTACCATGCTGCTGAAATTGTATTTAAGAAGAAATCGCTCACCTTGGTTGCTTAGCTGATGTGTTTCCTTCCTGCCAAGTACTTCTGCAACACTTGAGTTACAAGCTATTGATTCAGTATGGCCTTCCCTTTCATATTTGATCTCGTCAGGAGACAATTTTGCTAATTTGGGGAGTATCCCAAAGTGAGAGAAAAACAAAGCACTGATTTCCCCATTGGTTTTAATTCTCTTTTCTTTGGAGTACTCTCTGACTTTGGCCCATCGTATTTTTTTTAAACAAGATCCAAGCACTAGACTCTTTCAAGCCAAGCCAGGA
>NW_009240352.1:0-559 GCF_000690835.1 Fulmarus glacialis | reverse complement strand
TGCTTTTCTACAGTCTTTCAGGATGTTTTTAAAAGAGAGTTTTCTGAAATGGAATAAGCTTGGGTTGACAGTAATTGGTAGGCATACATGTTATCGGTATGAGATTTCAAGAAGGACTTCCAGGAAAAATCTCTACTGTAAAATTATACTTCCCACAATATCTAAGGCATTCTTCATGAGATATGAGGCTATTTGGTTTCTCTGTTTGTGAAAAGTGATTTGATATAGTATGGTTATGAGTCTCTGCTCATGAAGAATTTTGCTTGAAAATACAGACTGTGACAGCTTAAAAAAGGGAATACAACTGAACATAATACAGCTGTTAGGTACCGTCCAAGTACCTGTGAGCTGGCGTATCAAGGGACAGGAGAGCTCGGAGGGTGCTCCCACACCAGCCAAAGCTAATTACATCAGTGCAGCAGTTGGAACCAGCGTGACTCAGGGCAGAGTGACAGCATACAGCTTTCATCAGGAATGTCGGAAGTGGGGCAGCCCTGGAAACATAAACATTCAGCCCTGGCATTTGTAACTACTTTCTTCTTTTTTTTTTTTTTTTTTT
>NW_009240351.1:0-559 GCF_000690835.1 Fulmarus glacialis | reverse complement strand
GGTGGTCCAATGCTCAGGATGCTCAGGTGTATATATAAGACCTGCTATTTATAGGTCTGCTTAATTTCCCAGTTCCACTGTGTATTAACCACAAACCAAGCAAAATATGTTGCAATCTGTTATTACTGCTACATCTTACATGCAAGGCGTGGAGCTCAGAGGCCACTGAAGGACTTCCCACTGACAAATGCCTATCCGGTGTGGCAAGCAGTGCTTCGGGTTTAAAGAGCCAGCGAGGGCTTAAAATCTGTTTTCATGACCTGATGTGAATGTCAAACGAATACGGATATGCCGGTGGTTTGATTCTGAATTTATCGTAGTATAACCAGGGAACAAGTGCCTGCCACACAATGCAACTTTCCAGTTTCTCTCAAAAGCCTGAGCCTGTGGATCTGATCAGCCTAACTTCATATGATCAGCTGATCAGATCAGCTTGTGATCAGCCTAAATTCATCATTACTATCTTGCCTAGTCTTAATTAACAGTTAGCAAGGTGTTATCACTATTAACATCACTGTTCGAAGCGCAATTCATGATGTACATGAGTATGTCAAACAGA
>NW_009240350.1:0-558 GCF_000690835.1 Fulmarus glacialis | reverse complement strand
TCTGGTACTGCTGGAGAGGAGTCTGGGTCCCTATGCTTTCTCTTGGTGTCATTAGGACAGGACCTTTTCTCTGTTTTCCTGTGAAAGCCTTTAGGCATCCTGTAGAACCAGTTTGTCTAAGCAGGGCCTCAGCTGACTCCCCCTGCCTATCTCCAACTTGGCATTTCTGCTTGCTACAATCTTTAAAGCTGCCACAGTTTAGCATCTGTGATGCCCAATTTTAGAGGAAGCGCCTTTCTATGCAGGCAGCTCAGTGTGTTGCGTGCTGGTATATTTGGTTCTTGGGGCTGCCAGCTCAACCTGAGTGTTAGTGCATCCCGCTGAACTTGCAGAGCACATTGGTAGTTCAAAAACTTGTCAGCATTGCCAGCAGAGAGACCCTGTGCTGTTCATATCAGGATGCCCCGATGGAGTGATGGAGTTCTGGGCTCCTGGAGGCAGGGAAGAGGGTCCATTTTGGGGGGGGCTGGTCTCATGATTCAACCCTGACCCCCTTTCTGCTGTTACACCCACAGGCTATTACCGCCCTAGCCCCACAGCCGAGTATACTGAGGACAG
>NW_009240349.1:0-559 GCF_000690835.1 Fulmarus glacialis | reverse complement strand
GTACAACTTGGTAGGCATGGCTGAGTAAGGAGGAGGGAAGCTTCTCTGCTTTCTCACTTCATACCTCCATGTAAAGCAAACTCACTACCATATGAGAAGAAACTACTGCGGTCCCTGACTCAGCTGAGAAATGTTTGTCTAATATTATTGAAATGAGTCTTTGGAGCAGGAACTGGCATTCGCATGCTCTCAGATGTGTATTGTAGCTACAAAATACAGTGTTTCTAGTTTTCAGGTGACATTGCCTGGTATGAGGTAGAGTAACTGTCATAGGTGAAAAAATAGATTGAATTGTGAATGCCATGAAGCAGCAGATAATTGGATGCATGCGTGTGTGTGGGTGAGTGTCCCAAGCTGAACTGCTGAACTCTCGAGCAGAAGCCTGCCACTTGCTAGCTGCAACCAGTATGAGTTACTTGTAAACTTTGATAACCCCTGGACTAAACAAAAGTGTCATGTCCTCAGTTCTCCGATTAAGCGAGACGTGAGCCAGAAATAGCAATTAGGAGGCTGATCACACATTGTCTTTCTGCATGTAGACAATTTAGATTAGGAAAAC
>NW_009240348.1:0-553 GCF_000690835.1 Fulmarus glacialis | reverse complement strand
GGGGTGCCTCGTATTTGAAGGAGCAGCTCAGATATACGGGACAATCAAGAGTCTGAGAGGGAGCATGTGGGTCAGAAGCAGAGGAGAGGCAGTGCTGGTGACATCGTGGTGGCAGCGTGTTGCAGCCCCCCCGCTCGGAGAGAGGATGTGGATGAAGTCTTCCTGAAAGCACGTGGGGAAGTCCCTGTGTCACACGCCCTGATTCTCATGGGGAACTTTAACGTCCCTGAGACCTGCTTGCAAGATGGCAGGACGCAAGCGGTCAGGGAGATTTCTGGAGGACGTCAGGGACAGCTTCTGGCTGCAGGCACTGGAGGGACCAGCCGGGGTGATGTACAGCTGGATCTGCTGTTCTCCAATAGGGAAAAATTATTTTGGGGATGTGGTAATCCATGATAGCTTTGGCTGTGGGGACCATAAAACAGCCGGGTTCTGAGAGGTCCTGAGAGGAGTGGGGAAGGAGAGCAGCAAAGAACAGGTCCTGGACTTCCTGTGAGCATTCAGCTTCTGCAGCAGAACGATAGCTGGGATGCTACGGGAAGCAGCTGTGAGG
>NW_009240347.1:0-557 GCF_000690835.1 Fulmarus glacialis | reverse complement strand
CTCTCATCCAACATGAAGAAAATGGTTTCCCTGTCTTACACAGTTGTAACCCGCATGCTCAACCCCATCATCTACAGCTTGAGGAATCAGGAAGTCAAGCAAAGCCTGAGGAGATGCACTGACAAGTGGTTACTTAGGAAGCAGATGGCTGTTTTTTCTCCATCCAGGTGATGGATTCCTTGTAGCTGCACAGAACTTACGTGTTTCTTTTCCCTGGTAAAAAAATTAAATGGAATTTATCAATGAAGTGTAATGTCTTTCAAAAAGATTTGTGCTATTTTAGCAATCCTTTGCTGTTAAATCCATAAAATATCTGGCCTTTTTTGCTTGGCATATTAGAATAAATTGTTGTTGTTGTACCTCTGGCCTTGCAAACAGATAAGTAAACCTGACTCTGCAGGAATATTACGGAAGTGGATTATAAAATTCTTATCCTCCCCCATCATTTTACCTTTATCTCCATAAGTATAAAACGTCTGTATCTTGGGAAAAAAAAAGTTTGTTTTCCTCCTCCATCACAAAAGTGATAGCCTGGAACTCCCCCCTGCACCCCCCCC
>NW_009240346.1:0-557 GCF_000690835.1 Fulmarus glacialis | reverse complement strand
GGTGCTGTGCAGGTTGGATGAGTGCCTTGCAGCAGGTTGTCACCACATGTGAGTCTGGGCTGAATCATTTATTTCCTGCCTGTTCTCCCTCCTGCTTTGGAAGAAAATGGCTTTTCAGAAATCAGATGTTTTTCAGAAATCAGATGCTACAGTTTCAAAAACCAAACCCTTATGCCTTAGCTTTCACCTTTTCTGTTTTCACTGGTTAAGGCTCTTTGCAGCATTGGGTCGGCCACCCCAACCACAGGGTGAGTGATGCGGGAGGAGGGAGCGGGCAGTAGAGACACTTTTCCAGGCCTTGTTCCTTGCCCGTGGACAGCCCAGGCAGGCACACCATGGTCCTTCTCCAGGCCTCTCCTCTGGCACCTGGGGAGGACAGCGGGGATGCAAACGAGGCCAGGAGCTGAGCAGGTTTCTCCCAAACCAGCAGCATGGGAATCTGTCCACATGGGCCAAGCAGCAGCAGGGAATGCCCAGCCAACGCTGGCAGCACGCAGTGATCTGTGGTGGGTTCGCTCTCCACTGAACATCCCCCGGCTTTTCCAGCCTCACACTGT
>NW_009240345.1:0-551 GCF_000690835.1 Fulmarus glacialis | reverse complement strand
AATGGACATCTTAGCTATGAATATGGAAAGACACCTTTTATTGGTGCAGCCTCTGAAATGTCAAAATGGGATGAATTACTAAGCATACCTTTCCAAGAAGCCATTGCCAGCTGAGAGTTAATAATCATACAAGGACATTAATTCATAAATACTCCACTTAGCTATGGGAAATCAAATCACACAGCTGTATTC
The DNA here is from genome assembly GCF_000690835.1 of Fulmarus glacialis. NCBI lineage: Eukaryota > Metazoa > Chordata > Aves > Procellariiformes > Procellariidae > Fulmarus > Fulmarus glacialis. Next base: position 359 of record NW_009240345.1, on the reverse strand, counting down.
TGAGTTCGGCCTCCGCATCAAGACAGATGGTGTCAGCAGAAGGATCAGGTGGGGTCCAAATACCTTCAGATCATACTAATAGGACAAAGGGATCAAACAGAGACTTTGTTTAGGAGTAAGATTTTTTTTCTTTAGGGTTTTTAAACCACTGTAAGTCTTTGAGCAGGTCATCGCGGACAGATTGTACATCCACTTTACTACCAAGGTTCCTCTTTCTCACACTGAAAGGCAGATATCCCTACACTCCTCAGCATCAGGAGGCTGAGCTATTCGTATCTTTCATTGCCAGAGATTTTTCCAAGATTGTGCACAGGGTGGAAATAAAAATAATGTCAGAATGTTTGGGTTTTAGTTTCCAA
>NW_009240344.1:0-556 GCF_000690835.1 Fulmarus glacialis | reverse complement strand
TTCTCCAGCTCTGCCTCCTCTAAGCAAAGGCCCAGGTTATCAGCATTTTGGAAATGATGTACACACGGAAGGGGAGAGACTCACCTTCATCCAAGTCATCTTCTTCCTGGGATCTTTCTGAGACACCACCTCTTGTCTTCCCAGACTCTTCCAGTGATACTTCGGTTTCCTGGAGAACCTTCTCCTCTACTGTGGGGTCAGCTGAATCCGACAGTGTCATCTCTCCTCCATCAGCACTTGGTGATTTACACACCAAAGAGTCCTCCTCTGGTTTGCAGGAGGTCTCAGGCCACCTGCTTGTCACTTGCTGCTCAAGTGTTTCTTGGGTGGGCTCTTGGTGCACAGGATGCTCTGCTGCGCTCTCCACCTCATCCTGGGCTGGCCCAGCTGTTGGGATCAGAGTTCACAAGCTCAGCTAGCCATACAGGAGTCAAGAATACCCAGTGCTTTACCACCACCCTGTAAAACTCCCAGTTCTTGCATTTCGAAACATCTACCCCCAGTGAGATGGGGGAGAGAAGAGGGTAACCAAAAGTGAGAAAACTCATGGGCTGAG
>NW_009240343.1:0-555 GCF_000690835.1 Fulmarus glacialis | reverse complement strand
GGGTCCCTATCTCAACCATGGTGTCCTCACATGTGGTTTGGGTCTCTGCCTCAACTACCATGTTCTTAGATGTAGTTTGGATCCCTGGCTGAATCGTGACATTTTCAGAGGTGGTTTGGGTCCCTGTCTTAACCACGGTCCTCTGATAGTATTGAATCGTGGCTCCATAGGCACAGGTCAAGCCCCAATACAGTGCTAAAAGCAGCTGTTTTTCAAGCAGCTGCCACCCAGGGACCGGCCACCTCAGGGCATGTTTCACTGTGGCTGCACCCAAAAGTTGTCTCCTCTTACGCCAGCATGACACCAGATTCCACAAACCCTGCAATAAGCCGATAGTGTTAATTAGTTTTAAACACCTCACGTAAGGGTGAACAAGGACCTCGGGAGCCTGTGCAACAAAACAACCCACATCAGTCCCAGATGGGAAGAGGGAAGTGTATTCCCTCATCCTCTCCACTAGATAGCCCCCCCAGCACAGTAAGGGCCTCAATGCCAGGGCGAAGTGCATAGCCTTTGGTTCTATTAACATGTTCCCAAGCTCAGCCAAATAAAGAG
>NW_009240342.1:0-558 GCF_000690835.1 Fulmarus glacialis | reverse complement strand
CAGCCCCTGTCATCCTCCAGTCACAGCCCTCTGAGCCTTCTCTACAACAGCCCAACTCCTCCAACCCCAAGCCCTGTGGCCATGGCTGGGAGGCAGGAGGGGGTTGCTCTTCTCTTCTGAGGACAGGCTGCCTGCTTCCCAAGAGCCACTGCAGGGGAATGAGACCCATCTGTTGATCTGCACGCCTTGGCTTGGTCTCGGTCAGAAAAGCAAAGCTCCAAATGCCAAGCATCCCGGGATTTTGGCAGCCATCCAGAGGCAGACTGGCATTTGTGCCACGGGCTGAACTGTGCTGCTTCCCCCACATCCGGCGGGACCCATCCCAGTCTCCCGCCTTTGAGCCTTCCCCCAGAAACCCTGACATGAGCCTTGCATATTTCTGCAAGCCCTTGAACAACACCACCTCATAAAGTTTGGGCACCCCCAAGCGCTCTTGCCCCCATCCCACAAAAACTCCCCCAGCCCTGCAGCCAGTGACCCCCTGCAGCGTGTAAGGCCCCTGCACTGCATTTCTGCAGGTGATCCGTCTCAGCTTTGCAGAAAAGGACCTGGGCATCC
>NW_009240341.1:0-548 GCF_000690835.1 Fulmarus glacialis | reverse complement strand
TTCCAACCCAAAGTATTCTATGATTCTAATATAATAATAATAATATCACTAGTTGCTGAGCAATATACTTAAAATGCACTTCTTACATTTTCAACTGTTTCCCATAATAAGTTTCTGATTTTTCTTTTGCATTTTAGATGAAAGCTAGAGAATATTATTTAAACGTATACAACACAGTACACCATTCTTGTGGTACTGAGTAACTCATGGGATGCAGAATATTGTAAAAAAAGGAAATAATCTTGTAATTACTTCACAGAAATAGAGTCTACTAGACTCTCACTGCTGACATGCAAGACTTTTCTGAGATTTCATTGCCAAGGAGGGCCCAATGAATAAAATTATTTTAAGAACAGAGATAGACACATCAATCAGAACCGCAAATCAAGAGTGTCTGGCCATGCAGTACCAATTAAAGTTAATAAGTATTTGCCTTCCCTGACTTTCAGAATGATGAACGTACTGTAAATAGAAATGCATGATTGCTGACTCTTCATCATTTGTCATTAATATCCTGGACGTAAAAAACTGGCTGGACAGCTGAGCCC
>NW_009240340.1:0-556 GCF_000690835.1 Fulmarus glacialis | reverse complement strand
TGACAGTGGTCAAACACTGGAGCCAAGGCCCGGAGTGGTGGGGATATCTCCATCCTCACAGACATTCCAAACCTGACCTTAAGCAAACCTTGACATTGGGGGTATCATTGAGATTGGTCTGTCTTTGAGCAGGGGTTTGGATCAGATTACCTCCAGAGGTCTCTTTTAAACACCACTATTCTGTAGTTGTGTCACTCCATAAATTCTAACTAAATCACCTAAAAATTTAAGCATAAAAACTTGAACTAAGAAGTGCTAGTCCTTGCTTGTTTCTCTTTTTCTCTTAATGTATAAAATGTTCCTCTCTCTTTCTCTCTCTACATTTATATGTCCACATAAACATATCTATGGGGGGAGAGCAAGAGACAGAAAAATTTAATTCTCAGTATAACTAAATGTACACATATATTGTCACCATGCACACGTGATAGCATGTGAGGCTGATTTACAGGGTCTTTACTGGATTTATCACTCTACTTTTGGGCTTTTCATCTTTCGAATTTTTAAAAATTGACTGTCATTTTCAAAACTGATAATGAACAAAGAAATTCTATTA
>NW_009240339.1:0-555 GCF_000690835.1 Fulmarus glacialis | reverse complement strand
ACTAAAGTCTAGGTGGACAACATCCACAGACAACATCCACACATAAGGATATAACATAGATCCAATCTTGATAAGGCAAAAAATACAGATTTCAAAGTAGAATTTTCTGTCAGAGACACTTTCTGGGTGAAATTTCTCACTCACAAAAATTTTATTTTTCTCATATTTCCATCCTCTTCTAGCAGTCGGCACCAAAGCAAATGAGTTGGACAAGATCCTGCTATGCTGGTAGCCAGAAAGGCAAAATTTACATTTGTTCTTCATTTTTAAAAAATTATTTCTTGAGAAAATATGTATCTTGAAATGTATTATCCTATTTTTTCTCCTATTTTTTTCCTAGGATTTTTTTCCTATTAACCCCAAATTTTATCATGGGACAGAAGTTCAAATTTCTAACAGCTTTTGTTCTAACACATCAGTCTTGAGTAGTTTCTGAGAAAAGGCAATCTGGCATACTTTATCGTCAGGTGAAGAAATTAAATCAGCTGAGTGAGTTGCTTGTTGCAATTAGCTTTGAAATGGTTTCTTTTTAGCTTTCCTACATGATAAAAAGCA
>NW_009240338.1:0-553 GCF_000690835.1 Fulmarus glacialis | reverse complement strand
GAGACTGGTAGGAGTTATTACTAGGAATACCTCCGAGCTTGTCACATCAGCTTGGACTGTGCAAAGGGCTGGAGAAAATGCTGTTTGCTACCCAGCTACTCAGCTGAAGAAGTGGGAGGTTGGGGAGACCTATTTATTCTCAGACTGCTCAGTCTAAGAGGCAAAGCAGCCACATGCAAACATGGGAAAGAAAATTATATTCTGATTGTTCTGCTCCCAAAAAGGCTACACCACCTGAACCAAATCTTCCAAAGAAGCACAAACCCTCACTGCAGAGCTTATTTTCTGTGTTTATCTGAAAAATACATGATCAAGACAGAAACAGGTGGTTGTCAGTAATTATTGATCTGAAGTAAGTAAGAGGAAAAACACACCAGGATGAGCTTTAAAGAATGGCAGTTTCTTGGTCACCGAGCATGAAAATCCATTAGTGGAGAATAATGGCACAACAACAAAAAGGCAAAGAACTGGGAAGCAGTGAGAGAATAACCTAAGCTAAAAACAACAAAAAAAATGAGAATGTGTCGGGGGCAGTTGTGAGTAGTAGGGGTGG
>NW_009240337.1:0-552 GCF_000690835.1 Fulmarus glacialis | reverse complement strand
TATTCATAATTCTTGCTCTCTGAGATGTGCTAAATGAAAATACAAAGGGAAGAAAAAAGATATTTTGCTTGAGATACAGTTTTCTCTGTGCTGCTAATTCTGTATTTCAGACAGTAAGACAGAAATGCAATGATTTCCAAAGTCTCCGTTCATTCAGCGGTCTCCACCAGTAGTAGATACTGGAATACTCGCCCAGTATCACTGGGAATCAGGCATGATTACCGTGTCTAAGAATCACATCAAACTCGTTTTCTTACCCGCATATGACAATAGAGTAGTCCCTGATACTCTCAGACTGAAGATCAGTCTAGAAGAGTATTTGTTGACCTTCTGTTCATTTTACTGGGTTTGTCTTTCCCATAGCAAAGTGTTGTGCAGTAGAAGGAAAGAAATATTTTTAAAGTTACTTCTGTACTGGGCTGATTCTGAATGCTGCAGAATTTTTGTTTTTGAAAGATAGAAGTCAGAAGAAGAATAAACAGAAGCATCTCTTTCGACATGCTTAAAGGGCATTCAAAGTCAGCCGAGTGCTTCTCAGAGAGACAGAAAAGA
>NW_009240336.1:0-556 GCF_000690835.1 Fulmarus glacialis | reverse complement strand
TGTCCCTGCTGCTGCTGAGCCTTGCCGTGCCGGACCTCATGCTGGGTAAGGGCTGAGCGGGATGCAGTGCTATCTGTGGGGTGGGTGGTGAGCAGGGAGCATCGCTCCCCAGGGTGGTGGGTGGCCCCTGTGGGTGCTGTTTGCTTTCCGACGTCTCAGCTCCGTCCCAGTGAGCGAACAGGGCTGTGCTTTGCAACACAGGAGCCACAAGCTTGGCTTTATTTCTTTTGCCTCTCACGTGTGTCTCCACCCGGGCAGAGAAGACCTTGGTCCCAGCTGGACCCCCTTGCTGAACCTCGGTCCCTGCTGAGCTCATTGCCTTTGCTACGACCTGCCCAGCAGCACCAAATGACCCTGCCTGGATGGCAGCATCACCTGGATGTCATGGGCCTGGAAAACTGCAAACCCCATCCCGATGTTTGCACTTGACACAAAGCAAGAGCACTGTTGTCGAGCTCAGGGAATAAACCTGAGGCTTGTAGTTCCTGTGAGCCTCGAGCTACAGCTGTAGGTCCCCTCCTTCTGTGTCCCTCAACCCTGCCGCAGAGCTTTCGTG
>NW_009240335.1:0-550 GCF_000690835.1 Fulmarus glacialis | reverse complement strand
GCAGTCTCTGTCCTTGTCCGACTGGATCAAGTTTTGAACAACCTGGTCTGACCCTGTTTCTGACAGGTTGGTCTGAAAGACCTCCCATGGTCCCTTCTGACCTGAGTTGTCTTCTGATCCTATGACCTTAGGCCCTGTTTCTGATTGCAACAGAACAGGTGTTTATTGGGCAAGAATCCTCATGTGCTGTATGTAACCATCCAAAACAAGGCAGATTAACTCCTCCTCTTCTCCCATAACTGTAAATTTAACCTGGGAGGCACTGCCTCAGATATCTCTGCTTTACACCTGAAACTCACTGCATCAAGCTTTAACCACCTAAATGTCCCATATCTGGATACACTCTGAGGTGCGGGGGAAAAAAATGGGCTTTTTGGCGGTGTTATTTCTCCACCTCCACAGTCTGCTCCTCTACTAGACAGCGCCATTTCTCACTTTCTTTCCTACTTAAAGTTGAATACCCTGTATTTAAATGCCCTGTATTTGCAGTAAAGGACAGTTGAGCATGCTTTCTCCTTCTGCCATGGTCCCATGTCACAGGGACTCTTCA
>NW_009240334.1:0-554 GCF_000690835.1 Fulmarus glacialis | reverse complement strand
GTGGTGGCAGGTCTTGGGGGAACCTTGGGGATGTACTGAGATACCGTCTCTCCAAGCACAGGGAGCAGTAGCCAGGTTTCTCATTGCCTTCCTGCTCGGATGAGCCCTTAGTACAGGCAGACTCACCAGAGCTTTTCCTCTAATTGATGTTGAATGAACACAAAGGTAAATGTTGATAATGTGTTTGTACTTCCATGAGTTTGCTCTTTCCCCCTCTTCAGTTTTGTCAAAAAGAACAGTGACACTGACTGATTATGCAATAAAGTGGAGCTACCTACACATTTACTGGCCAATTTCCTAAAGTGCTGGTAGATCCTTGTTGCAAATGGGACCAACCACTCTCAAGCAGGTAAGGCGATAAAAATGCAGACAACATTTCTCTGCCACAAGTGAAGCAGAGGAAGAGGCCACCGTGCATCAAGCAGAAAGATGAAAGCCATGCCAGCTATTAACGGGGACTAAAGTGTACTACAGCATGCATTTCCATCGCAAGCTAAAAAGACCCTGGGTAAAGAAGCATGGAAATATGTTGTGGTTTAACCGCAGCTGGCAAC
>NW_009240333.1:0-543 GCF_000690835.1 Fulmarus glacialis | reverse complement strand
GGGAAACCATCGTGGGGATGGGAAACCATGACCAGCATCACCGGCACCGCGCCGGTACCAGAGCAAGCGGCCGGGGCTCCTTTGCCATATGCAGGCACACATACGTATATGTATATGTACCATGCGTGTCATCGCTCCTCAGCCTCCACACTTTCCTGGCCCTGGGAGTTTTGTCCCGGGATGAGGACTCAGCCAAGCCGGAGCAGGATTTTCCAGTCCGTGGCATCTCATTCCCAAGCGGGTGGTGGGGAGCAGCACCCTGTGCCCAGCCTGGAAAGATGCTGCCAGCATCTCCAGCTGGGAGAAAGGCCCCTTTTCCAGAGGGAGGAAAACCACACGGATTAGCATCAACGCCGGGAGGACGGAGGCGTCAGCAGCCGGTGGCGGGGAAGGGCCGGCTCGACTCGCCCGGCTGAGCAGGGGGCCCAGCTTTCGGGGTGCCCCGGGGCCGTCTGGGCACATGGGGGCTGCTCCCCCCGCACTGGGAAAATCAGGTTGAACCTCCCTCGTTTCCAACCAACCCTGTAATTAGCGCTCGGCCCA
>NW_009240332.1:0-540 GCF_000690835.1 Fulmarus glacialis | reverse complement strand
GGCCCTCCGTCCCCCTCAGAAGGGAATACTCCTCTTATAAATTTATTTTCTAATCCTATCCTATTAAAGTGTTTCTTGCTATAGAAATTTAATTTAAATTAGCACTTTCTGTTTTTTTTAAAAAAAAAGAAAGAAAGAAAATTTACTTGTGTTGCCTCACTTTATATCACCAAGTCAGGCAAATTGGCTTAAACACTGAAACACAAAGTGTTAGCTCCTATTTTAAATAACATAAGCTACCTGTAAAGGAAGCCAAGGAATTCTAAATCTTATGATATTTTGTAAGATTATTGCAGAAAGAGAAAAAAAAAATGGGTAGTGAATGAATTTTGCATTACAATCTTAATAATAATTAATTTAGAAATAAATTTTCTAAGTTTTGATTGTCTGTATCTTTGGAGGGAAAGTGATTGTCCATGGAGTGCACTATAGACAGTGATTAATGGCATTCCTATCTTTACCGTAGTGCTCTGCAACTTTAGATTTATTCTTTAAATGCTTCATTGTGTGATTCTTAAATAAAACAGAGAGAGCTTAGTC
>NW_009240331.1:0-555 GCF_000690835.1 Fulmarus glacialis | reverse complement strand
TGCAATTCATGATGTAGGAGATGAGGGAACTATCCAATATCATATACAGAGTTCAGTGGTGCTAGAGCTGGGAATCCTCATAAAACATTTTTAAAACCACTTAGATAATTTATTTCTTTTAAGTTCCTAAGATCAATCTTAAAATATCTTTGAAATATTGTTATGGATTTGCTTTTTAGTCTAGAAATTATCTCTGTCTTCTAAAATTGTCATTAGATTGGGCACTTTATTATTATTCTTTTTGGAGCAAATGTTCGGAAAGGAACAATGTCGAAGAAAGGAAATTGCACGGTCTTTGACACTCTCATCCTTGGAGTTACATGCCAGTGTCTTTAAGATTGAAATTCATCTGTAGACTGTGTGTGGGGTTGTGAGATAAATGTTGATTCGGTATGAGGAATGTGAAGGAAAAAATGAAGAAAAACCCCCCAAGTGCAAATGAGAAAGACTTCATTATTTTCCCCACAAATATAAAGTAACTAATCATGCAAACTAGTGGATGAAACCAGACCTAATAGCCAGTGGCGATGCTTGAATGTATTCTTGCAGGTGTTC
>NW_009240330.1:0-554 GCF_000690835.1 Fulmarus glacialis | reverse complement strand
CCTGCTGATGGTCCAGCCTGATCACAGCAGACTGGAAAACGTTCTGGGTCCATGTGGGTGGTTTCGGGATGTGTGGCCCCACAGAACCAGCCCCGGGGCTTTGAGCGTGGTTGCAGACTGATCTTGCACAAGGCAATCCCTCTTTCCATCCTCTTTCTCTCCTACGCAGTGAGGAGCCTGAGGAGCAGCTTTAGGGCCACCACTTGAAGTTCCAGAGAAGTCCCAGCTTGGACCTGCTGGTCCATCGCTGCAGCCAAAAAGGCTTCAAGGGCGCTGGCCCCTCTGCAGAGGAGCATTTTAGAGGGATGAAAGTTAGCTGGGAAATGTGGTGGCCCTTACTGGCTCCTCATTCAGACATACTCCTGTTGTCCAGAGCGTGCAGTTCTCCATCTGAGCTGGTCAACCAGAGACCTCTGCGGTCTGCTGAGAGACGCAGACCCCATGAGAAAGTTATTTAGTTGCTCCCATACAGGCACCTATGTAAGAGGAGGTGACTAATGTCCTGGTGTGCTGCTTTGACCCCATGGACCAGGAGAAGAGCTTCGACTTCTCCT
>NW_009240329.1:0-551 GCF_000690835.1 Fulmarus glacialis | reverse complement strand
CAAGTCAGTTCAGTTTAAAATTTTAAAATAAAACTTCACTGAATTCATTCATTGCAAATATATTTGTGCTAAAGGCTCCTGCCTGCATATTTGCACTACTTCTCGCTCCATGTGCCAAACTGTTGACTTTCCAAGACTTATCCTAAATTAGCTGTGGGTGTGCAGCACCAGGGAGCAGATGGCACTCAATTAGCGTTGATGGCTATGGTGGTTTGATGAAACATCACCTTGCTGAGGTCAAAGTTGGTAGGGCTAAGGTGGTCAGGCTTGGGAGAACCCTGACAAGAGAAGTGGGCACAGAAGAGGGAAACTTCTTTCTACTCCATCCCTCCTTGCTTATATTTGGTCCTTCTGTACCACTTGCCCCTTCACTGCCAGAGAGGATCACATCAGCTGCCAATGTTCTTTATCTTGTTCTGGGGTTTGTGATGAATCTTTCCTCTGTGTTCATCAGCATGCCTTGCCTGTTTCCTGATCCCGCGTTTATCTTGTCCTTTGTCGGGAAACTCTTTGCTACGTGGATGGTTTCCAAGTGCAACTACAATGTCATC
>NW_009240328.1:0-549 GCF_000690835.1 Fulmarus glacialis | reverse complement strand
GACACAGGAGCTGCTGAGCTAGTTAATGACAGCAGTAAAACTCATGATCGGTTCCACCCTGTCAGCCTGTCTCAACAGGCCAGAGTTAGATAATTCAACAGAAAGCGTCAAAACCACTTGTGTCTGCTGCAGCAACTCCAGGTGTACCGAATGCCACTCTTCTTCCAAAAACAACTCATTGCTTCTGTGCGAGTGTCCTGAGAAGACACGAAAGGAATGACGGCATCTTAAATGTGCAGTCTTGAATGCGCTTCCAACCGATGTGGATCAACATCTGTTTTCAACCCACCACCGCCGCTACTGCCAGCAGCATCTCAAGAGGAGCGGCTGCCTGATGCACTTGACCATCCTCTTTGTGCCACTACTATGACTGAACAGATTTTTTTCAAAAAAGCCCCAGCAGCACTAAAACTCTGTATCCTATCAGATAGCTACAAAACAGCAGATAAAAAATTTTGCAGCCAGCCCTGACAAGCAAATCTCCCTTAAAAATAAAGCAGAGATGCAGCCTCAGTTGATTTCCTGACTTTTTTTTTTTTTTTTTTTTTT
>NW_009240327.1:0-545 GCF_000690835.1 Fulmarus glacialis | reverse complement strand
TTAATGATTCTATGATTCTATGATTTGCCTCTACTATCACACTCCTCAAAAAAAGTGATATATAGCTCAAAATAACAGTGTCGAGGGAAAAGGTGGGTTTAAAATGGAGTGAGAGACCAGCACTATGGCTCTTCAGATCTCATATTGGAAAATGACACCAAGCATGTGTATCTTACATGCTTATCCTGAGTAGCACAAAGCAGTGCCCCTAACCTGAGTGCTTAAGCGCCACTGGGTCCAGAAGATGGGACTCAATACAGTAATCAAGGGGAATGCCAGCACAGGAAAGCTCAGCGTGTACGTAATAACAGAATGAAAGGCAGCACATGAAAGATTTTTTTCCAACAGATATGCCTTCGATCTTAAATTGAAGAAAATAATAATCAAATAGTCATATGTTAATAAAGATGGAGGGTAAACACAAATTATGGATAGATCAAGAAATTATGGCTGCGTTCACTACATTAACAATCAGACCCACCCTACCCTAAATAATACTCTATATTATGAAATACTATATTTTACTATATAATAATATAATAGTA
>NW_009240326.1:0-553 GCF_000690835.1 Fulmarus glacialis | reverse complement strand
GAGGGCAACCGCGGCCGTGGCCCCCGACGACACAGGGGGTTCAGACGTGGTGCAAAGGAGCGAGCTGCACCTTTATCGAGAGGACTGCATTCGGCAGGAGCTGGCACATGACTGCGTAGACATGCATGAAACGCTGGTAAAAAGGTACCCAGTGCGGGGAAAGGGTGCTTGCATGACACTGAGCCGGGCTCCCCAGGGAGCAGGGCTGAGCTCGCAGCAGGGCTGAGCTCGCTGCGCCCCATGCCGCAGCCTGCACCGCCGCACCCCTCCACCCCGGGCAGCTCATCAAACCTCCTCAGAGGGAGAGGGAAGGGCTTTTCTTACACACCAGCAGCAAACAACAACACGCTGCTGTTTGCACGGTGCTTTGAGGGCACAGCACCAGCCCAGGGAAGGGGGTCAGACCCCGAGGGCAGAGCGAGCCCCCTCTGCGGTGGCACTACCTCTCCCCCGACCTGCTGAGCCCCAGCAGCCTCGCGGGGCGTGGGGACAGAGCGCTGGGCAGTTCTCAGCGCCAAACCCCTCTGCATCCACTCACGGCACAGCAGCAGGA
>NW_009240325.1:0-549 GCF_000690835.1 Fulmarus glacialis | reverse complement strand
CCATCAGGTAGGCAGCCTTGTCAGCAACTGAAAGACAAGAGAGACAAAGAAAAAATTGACAAATTGGACAAGGACTGGAATTCGATCAATGGGTGTGTGTCTCAGAAATGACACCAATGTTCAAAATTCTTGACTGCAAACCTTTTAATGTAGTATCACAGCAAGCATATTGAATACAGGAAAGCTGTGAAAGCCAATATTGGTTTTTTTTTTGAAATTAGTTATCACTAAGAAACCTTTCCTTGAATATTTTAACTAAATTTATAAACTGAAACAATGCTTTTAATAACTTTCACTTTAAAAATAGATGAAGATTACAACTTGGCATCTTAGTCGAGATCTAAGAAAGCTCTTATATTTAAATAGGCCACGGTCTGCACTGCCAATAGGAGAAGTGTGTACACGCCAGAGCTAATTCTAGAGCCTATGTATGAAACTAGGGAAGCTGGCTCTTCAAAAAAGCCTGTCAAAACCCTCTGCATGCTAAATGGAAAAATGCATGAAACTAGCCCATCAAAAAGCTAACCGAAGGAGTACCATTCAGTAAGA
>NW_009240324.1:0-551 GCF_000690835.1 Fulmarus glacialis | reverse complement strand
GGCTGAGTTAGGAAGCTAGGAACAATTTTTAGCTAACAAAGTACTAAAAGCTCATGCTGAAACAAAGTGAGAGAAAAAAACAGAACCAAACTTTTAGTCATCTTTTATCTAACTTCACTCAGAAGGTACTTTGTTAGGAAAAAGCCTCATTTAGCTAGACAGCATAAAAGCAGTTGTATGTGGACAGAACTAAAAATCCATCTAAGCTAGCTCTATTTCATGAATTCATTTAATCTTCCTTTGACAGCATATGACATTTTAACAGGCATGTTGTCTGTGGGCAAAGGATTCAAAAAAGTGGCTAAACAGTCTCTTGCTTTGACAGACTGTGGTTACTGACGCTGACAATGAAGTTACTAGAATTAAATTCAAATCAGATGACTCTATGATTTTTAAAAGCCAAAAGGATTCAGAGGATAATTCACATTCATTTAAACCCACTGATTTAAGCAACATTAGTGTCCTGGTTTTGGTATTATACAGCACCCCCAGGGAGAAGAGAAGGAAAACAAACCAACAGATACTGTGGCTACTCCAACCCCAGCAACAGG
>NW_009240323.1:0-549 GCF_000690835.1 Fulmarus glacialis | reverse complement strand
CGGCACTGCTGTGCTAGGTAGTGTAGCACCTATGTCGTCTTTTCAGTTCACAGTCTGCATTTTAACTTCACTTTCTGTCTGTGATTGATGGGAAAAGTGGGGCTGCCAGAATGAGGTATGACTCTGGGAAACTGGAGCAGGATAGTCTCCAAAATGTGCTCCAAGGTGTAGGATTCTTTGTCACTTCAGTATAGCATTAATCTTTGAACTAAACATGTTTAAAATCTCAACGTCCTCTGTGAATACAGAATCATCAGGAAACCTTTCTTCTAGAGATGAATGAGAAAATTTTGTTCTGGGAATAAAGCAAACATAGTTAACTCTACAAAATGGCATATTAGGAGTAAGAAGTGATTTTTTATGTGATACTTGAATACAGGCTAAAACCAGCTTTGAAATGTATTGCAAATAAAGGTACAGGTTCAGATTCACCAGGCAACTGTACCTCCAACTAAAACAAGTGATTGAGAGTGCTGGTGTAACTTGCTGCCTTATTTTTCTCATGGAAAAAAGAAGGACAGGAGGTACTTCCTCACACTATTGTTCTCT
>NW_009240322.1:0-548 GCF_000690835.1 Fulmarus glacialis | reverse complement strand
TTTTTAGCTCTCCGGGCAAACTCAGTGTGTAGTTTCACACGTGTATGAGCTAGCATAATGGCTTACTGCCACAAAATGGAGACGGATGAATTCCCTCTCCTTCTTCCCAACGCATTGTCCGCCTCCTTGCTTGTGCCAACTCTGATGCTTGCTAGTTCTCTCCGCAAGCCAGTTTAACTCTCTAACCTGGTGGAAAACTATCTGCTTTTCTGCAGGATTAGTTTCCTGTCTGCTTAGGGAGTTAACTTGGCTCATCAAGTGCTCTAAAAAGTGTTCACGTCGGCGCAAGGTAAGCCACAGGAATACAGTAGCAGAACAGAGGAGCAGATGGAGCGGTGGGAGGCGGCAGCAAGGCCTCGCTTTTGGTGGCACTGAAGTCAACATGTTTTGTGAACTCACATCTTCAGCTTTTTCTTCAGTGAGCGCATAACATTGTTAGCCTTTTATTTTCATGTACTCCCGTCAGTCAAAACTGACATCCCAGAAGGCTGACTTGGCTGTATGTGATTCTGCTTGAATGTGTCATTTCTCCGATATTTTTTTTTTTT
>NW_009240321.1:0-548 GCF_000690835.1 Fulmarus glacialis | reverse complement strand
TATTATTGCTGAAGTTTTGAACAGAAAATGAATCCAGAGAAAAAGCTGCCTCTGGCCTTTCAGTCTATTTCTACGATGCCCCTACTCAGAATTCCTAAACTTAAGAGCACTTTTGATCCCAGTCATCCATCATTTAACCAGACTACAAAAGAGCAAGGAGAAAGAAAAAGAAGCCTGTCTCTGCAGCACTGTAAAGCAAGCAGCAGAGCTTAAGCACCGCCATGGCAGCAACTGCTTATTAGCCATAATCAAAGTCCTGTTGCCAGAAGCTTTTATGGAATACTACCAGTGAAATATGTCATTTTCTGCCAAGGTCATTCTGGTAGAGGGTACCGTTCTGGTAGAGAGACTTTGCTCCTTTCTGCAGTTGTGAATTTGCTTTTGTAACAGATGAGAAAATCAGCCACAGAAAAAACCATTCCTGTTTACTGACCACTCCTGTGTTCTCCTTGGTCTGGCCCGACAATTTCTGGGTGCTAGTCACCTCTGTGTGAGGCCTTCGTCAGCTCAGCTGGCAAGATGGTGTTTTACCGAGGAGAAAAAAAAAA
>NW_009240320.1:0-545 GCF_000690835.1 Fulmarus glacialis | reverse complement strand
AGAAGTGGAAGGGGAAGTGAAAGAGGAATCGGAAGGGGAAAGGGAAGGTGAAGGAGAAGAGGGAAGGGGAGAAGGAAAGGGAAGGGGAAGAAGAGTGGGTAAGGGAAGGAGGAGGTGAAGGGGAAGGAGAAGAGGAAAGGGAAGAAAAAAGGAAAGTAAAGGGGAAGAGAAATGAGGAGGAGAGGAAAGAGAAGGAGAAGGCGGCTGAGAGGAAGAGGAAAGGGAAGGGAAACGGTATAGGGAAGAGGAAGGGGAAGGCTACTGTTTGCTTTCTCGCCCCGGGCTTTTAGCAGAGCTGTGGAGGCACAAAGGGGCTGGAGACGGGGCAGCCATTGGCCCTGGCTGGCTCCAAGCCCCTGGGGCAGCCGCGCTCATACGCAAGGAGGCTGGAGGTCGGGAAATGCTCCAGGGCTGCACGTGGCACCGGCAGGGGAACAGCCTACGTTCAGGCAGTGCCCTTGGAGCTCAGCGGTGGGACTGTGTGTGGCCAGAGCTGCCAGGGCTGTGGGGTCTCCCCAAAGGCAGCTGGCCTGGCCCATGCAGGG
>NW_009240319.1:0-550 GCF_000690835.1 Fulmarus glacialis | reverse complement strand
GGTGGCGGCGAGCGAGTCCTGGGGCGCTCGGGGTTCGTGCCGCAAGGAGCGCGTCCTGGGAGCCATGCCACCCCGGGGCCTCCCGCCTCCTCCCGGTCCTGGCGCCCCGATAAGGGTGCGCGGGTGTTGCACTCTGAGGTGGCGGTGATGCTGCGAACGTGCGTTGTGCGTGGGCTGCGCACCGGGAAAGGCCAAGCCCTGCGCGGCGGCCTGCGGTGGAGGTCTTCGCTGTTCTGAAAACCCAGGGAGGGGACTAAAGGGAAATTCGGCCGCAGAGCGGTGCAGAAAGTGGTTGTGCCAATTTACTGCCCATCAAACTAGGCCTATTTCTGTGGTGAATTGGTGTAAACCTTTAATAACCATATTTATTAGGCCCTGTGCCATTATTCTAATATACCGTAGTGTTTGCAAGTGGTTCTTTAAAGCTCATCCATTAGTATTTTCTATTCTACCAGTGGACATCCAGTAATAATACTTGTCCCTTCCTTGAAATGCTTTGAGATCTATTGTTGAAATCAGTTACGTTGTCCTGGTTTTGGCTGGGATAGAG
>NW_009240318.1:0-551 GCF_000690835.1 Fulmarus glacialis | reverse complement strand
ATTTTTAAAAGTGTAACAAAATAAGCAAATGTTTTTTTCAAACCTTACCTCAGTCATGACATAAGTATTTCAAGATGTTCACCAAAGTATTACAAATCACAGTGTGGGCTATCAATCTGTCAATGAATAGCACAAGCTTTGGTATTTTTGAGTGATATTTGAAATCCTAACCCCATAAGAAAATTAAGTCAGGCAATAACATCCTGTTTTCCGCAGAGAGCGTTCAGCTTCCCCAGCAGTGGGAAAAGGCTGCTGTAGCTGCACTCCTCATTCCTTAGCAAAGCATGTAATGCAAAGCACCAAGCATTAAGCCCTTCTGTTTTACACTGCACACTGATTTGGAAGCAAATATTTTTCCAACAACATCACCAAATTGAAAGCATTTTGCAAATCTGAAACCTTCTCACAATATTGTTTTGGAAAAAAAAAACCTGACTGAGCGAGCGTCGATCTGTCAGTGACAGAAGCCATCGCTGACAATTTAGCTGGGAAGTGCTAACCCACCGTGTCAAACAGCGCTGCGAGCCCACGCACCCCGGCAGGCGGGCGCC
>NW_009240317.1:0-549 GCF_000690835.1 Fulmarus glacialis | reverse complement strand
AGTTAGCTTAGCCATGTTCATGATGATAACACCCTAAATGAATACTTGCAAGGCTCTGAAATACAGAAAAGCATCCTCCTACCTTATAACTTAAGTAGTAGCGCACATGCACCCATGATTTCCAAGTAGTCAGTGGATGATATCAGTAATTCCCTATCAGCAGTAAGCAGAAAAGGCAAGCCTTTATTATTCATTATTACTCAACCATATACATTTGTTTTTTCAATCTTGCCTTATAAGAATATAAGAGGATATCCTGTTTGTTATAACAAACGGTAGAAAATATGAATGCCGGAAAGAGCAGAAAATCCTGGACCACCTTCTGCTTGCCCCAAGGCTAACTGTCATCTTTATTTGCAATCCTGGTAAAGCCACATGTTTGCAGATCGGGGCATGCTAAGGCAGCAGGAAAGGCTTAGTTTGGCCATTCACAAGACACTTGCTCTTCAGACTTCAGACCAAAACCAAAATCAGTATGTCGAGGAAGAAATTCCCCTCTAGTCTGTGGGGGTTTTGCTACTGCACAGGTTGAATGTGAGCCTGCTTTCC
>NW_009240316.1:0-541 GCF_000690835.1 Fulmarus glacialis | reverse complement strand
AAACTCAGGGAAGAGTCAACAATTTATCAAGGACCCTGACTAAAGAGAGGTTGGTGTGGAGCCCCAGTGCAAGGTCAGGACAGCTCCCCAGCTTCACCAGGAGGGCGTGAATTGCAAATATTGGGTGTACAGAGACATCTTTACAAAATGGAGTACAGCTCTGAGGATGCTATCTGCACTTACTAAAGGGATAAATCGGTGGAGGTTAAAGCTATGAAATTCTGCCACAGTTGGGGATGGGGGGCAGGTAGGAGAGCCTGGCCAGAAAGCTATGGAAGATCTGAAGACTGCAGCAGAAAAGCCTATACTTTCAACAAACTATATTACAAAGTTCTCATGCTAAGAGCCCATTTACCTACGATATGAACAGGGCCATGATACGGGGTGCTTCATAACATCAGACAAACTAAAGTATATCCAAATCTACAACACCCAGCAGGACAGGAAACTTTGCTGTGTGCCTGCACAGCACTCAGTATAACATGGCCTTATGCTGTTGAGGTCTCCAGATGTAGTAGAGAAGAACAAAACAAGATTTATA
>NW_009240315.1:0-548 GCF_000690835.1 Fulmarus glacialis | reverse complement strand
TTTGTTGGACAAGTGCTCAGTTGTCCCTGTTCAGTTAAACACCTCCTGCTGCCTCTTCTCCCCAGCCAGCCTTGCACAAAGAACATCAGCCCCACGACTGGTCCACTGCTTTTACCAAGAGACAGAGTTAGTGGTGATCTATGTCAAGACAGGATTATTTTTTCCAGGCATTGGGTTCAAACCTCCTCAAACACAGGTGCCACACTCAAACCCTCAGAAAAGGAATAGCACTCAATGTGTGTCTCAGTATGGAGGGAGAGCAGCACAAAGCACATAACAGCCCACCAATGCAAATGCACCATGTACCCACTATGGGTTTTGAAGATGATTCAAAATGCTACCCATAACAGCAGTACCTGAGGTCGTCCCAGGTGGTGAGGTTGGTGGTGTGTCTGCTGGCGTCGTTGTGGTGTCTGGCAATGGGGTCGAGGGTGTAGAAGGAAGTGGATCTGTGGACAGACAGAGGTACAAGTGGTCAGTGGTCAGTCCCAGTGTCATGGGAGTTTTCTTCCAGCTGCCCCACCTTTCCCAAACTCCCAACGCCGTGA
>NW_009240314.1:0-546 GCF_000690835.1 Fulmarus glacialis | reverse complement strand
AAACTCCACATTCACTCACAATCATCAACAGCAGTTAGTTAATTTTTAATATGGACAAAAATGCATTTTTGTACTAGACAAGCTTATTTAGAATGAACTATTATTTTTCTTGATCCCTTATGTTTAATGGAATTTTTTTTTTGCCTGCAGCAGCTTATCTCAATAATATAGCTCTTCTTACAAATTGACATCTAATAACTTCTGTTTAAGAAGGCTGACTTTTATTAGTCATTTCTATTGGAAAAAAAAAACAAACCTAAAAAACAAGGGCTAGTCCCTCTGGGCTTTGGTACCAGGTGAGGTCTTGCAGGAAACCTTTAATAAGCAGCATTAGAAGAGGCCAAGCTACCAGGGAAGAGATATTTTTACACCAGTGCTGATGCTTTTGACTGCTGTAAACACCTACTGGTAGCTCTCTACGATGACTGTATTAAGCCTTTGACTAATGACCTATAGACAATAATGAGAGCTTAGACATTTAGTTCGTCTGGACACCTACGTGAGAATGCCTAAATTTAGTTTGAAACATGATCTGAATCTTATTCC
>NW_009240313.1:0-537 GCF_000690835.1 Fulmarus glacialis | reverse complement strand
TTTTTTTTTTTGACCAAACTCCTTTCAAAAGCTCATTTTTCTTGTGTTTGGTAAGATGGTGTCACTTGTAACCTTAGGCAAAAAAAATGTTGCTCCCTTAAACGGTATCTTGTGTTCCCCCTCCATGTCTCCATCGCCCTGCTGCTGTCAAAAAATCAGTAGGATAGGAATGCAGATCAAAGGCAGCATAAAGTAAATTCTTCTTGTTGTTTTTAATAATAAAAATATTTCTTGAAGAAACACACTGACAGGTTTTGTCAGAGTTTGCGAAACTAATCACAATATTTGTACGTTGACATTTGAGCATTTAGCATCTGTGGATTATCGTATTTTATTTATACAAAGCTGTCTGATCTAATTGAAGGAAGGGAGGAAACATGCTAAAAACAGATACATGAAATTGAAAAAAGTGCCTCTAAATAAAAGTATGACACTTAATTCACAGACTGGCTGCGTCTTTGTAATCACGCTGACAAGTGCTAAATGGCAGTGTGTTATACCTACTTTTCACATAAGGGATTATGCAGAGAAGTATCA
>NW_009240312.1:0-547 GCF_000690835.1 Fulmarus glacialis | reverse complement strand
ATTTGGCCTAGCGGTAAACTGTGCAGCATCTAATTTATACACACCCCGTAAAAAACTACACAAAGCACATGTGGTTGTATCACAGGGGATGAGTCCTACTTGTGTCCCTACAAGTACAGAGATGGCATTTTCCAGTGAAGGAGTGTTTTATTGGAACACAAACTTAGGTTAAACAAGAAGTTTGGAGGCTTTGTCAGCCACAGAGGTTTGATGGAACTTTTGCCCAGAAGGGTTTGAAAATAACCCAGCTGCTCCTCCTGGACATCTGACCAAGGTCTCTACTCTGTCTGATTCAGACCAGAAATGTTAACTTTGGTCCCTCACACCACCGGCGACCATCTCAGTCACCCGGCTACTGCCTACTTCACATGGCTCCCTCTGCGTTCTGTTTTCTATCAATTATAGAACACGCATGTCCCAGAGAAGCAGATTGCAACCAGGTCCCACCATGTGACTTCACCTTTCCTGACCCTTAAAATGACACATACAGTCTTCAGCTTGCTTGACACTGAGTGCAGTGCCAGAGCGCTGGTGGCATGGGAACGCC
>NW_009240311.1:0-545 GCF_000690835.1 Fulmarus glacialis | reverse complement strand
CATTAACGCCAGGAAGCGCTCCCTTACCTCGTGGCCGTGTTTATGGGGTTGATTAGAGAGTCTGCTGTCCCTCACGCTATCAACTGACCGCCCTCTCCGACTTGCAGGTGGTCACACAGCAAGGCGAGGACTCAGGCCGGGCTTTGAGCTGCAGCTGAGCCACAAAGATCAACAGGCAGCGCAGCAGAGGGGACCCAGCTCCTCGTTCCACCGTCCGCCCACGCTCTGCCCAAGTTGGATGGATGTGGACGTCTTTCTGCTGGTACGAGCAAACTCTTTCATCCCCTCCGAGGCCTGTTCCCAGGTCTCTGGGTCCTGATTGCAGTGTCTCAGGGAGCGTGGGCCTTTCCTCACCCCCGTGCATGAGTTTTGCTGAGCAATGTGGAACGCGGTGCATCTGCAGTGGCTGAACGTGCCTTACCTGGGGAGGCGGTGAACTGGGGTGGCTGAAGCTGGATGCTTCGTCTGTTCCCTCTAGTGGTTATTTGGACAATATGCTTCTCCCTGGTGCCAGCACACGTCAAGTCCTTCGCAGCTTCCAACAG
>NW_009240310.1:0-532 GCF_000690835.1 Fulmarus glacialis | reverse complement strand
CCAGTCTCTACCAACCTGCCAGTGATGGTCTGGATCTACGGCGGCGCCTTCCTTGTAGGAGGCAGCCAGGGAGCCAACTTCCTTAATAACTACCTCTACGATGGCGAGGAGATCGCCGTGCGGGGCAACGTGATTGTGGTGACCGTCAACTACCGGCTGGGGCCCCTGGGCTTCCTGAGCACTGGAGACGCAAACTTGCCAGGTACGGTAGCTGCTCCCTCTTCAGGGGACCCTGTCACAGGTCCCCAGCTTACCAGCTTTGCTGTGCCCTTGCTCAATGGTGGGTGCTCTGTGTTGCTCAGGGAACTACGGGCTGAAGGACCAGCACATGGCTATTGCCTGGGTGAAGAGGAATATCAAGGCCTTTGGGGGTGACCCAGAAAACATCACCATCTTTGGGGAATCAGCCGGTGGTGCCAGTGTCTCCCTGCAGGTGTGTTGTCCTTGTTGGACCCCACCAGGGCCACTTCTCTTCTCTGTAAACGGGAGAGATGGTCCCCTTGGCACTCCGCCGCTTTCCTCCACACACGCC
>NW_009240309.1:0-536 GCF_000690835.1 Fulmarus glacialis | reverse complement strand
TGGCTCCTTGTTGGTGAGGTCACTGCTCCCACCCACCTCACTGTTGCATTTGGCTCCCAGCTCACCCTCCCTGTGGAGCAGCTGGCCTTTGCTGCTCCCTGACAGGGCCCTCCACATTCAAATCTGCTGGACCCGTGCAGGCTTAAGAAACCAGTGGAAACGTGGCACCCCAAATGCTTCCATGGATTTGTACCCAGGGCCACAACCTCTCCACAGCTCAGTTCCCCTCCTTTCTGAGCAGTGCTGTCTGCCAGGGATGAATTCACAAATGAAAGCATAGGGTGAATGCTGGAGAACTTGAGAGCATGTATGTGTGTGAGAGGCAGGGGGGTAGCTACAACAATCCCCTCAGCAGCAGCACACAGCTGCCCTCCAGCCCTGTGGCAACTCCTTGTACCACCAGCTGGGTTGTTCACCTGGCTGCTTCCTATTCTGGATGCAAGAGACTCTGCTGTCCTGTCTGGACAGAAATATGTGAGCATCCGAGCAGACTACCTTTATGCCACACTAAGACCAGGTATTATTTCTTTGCACTT
>NW_009240308.1:0-548 GCF_000690835.1 Fulmarus glacialis | reverse complement strand
CAGCCGGTGACAGCCGTCAGGTGTTGGTAGGGCTGGCTCCGTGCTGGGAGCTGGCAGCGGAGGACAGAGTGGGTACCAGCAAGCTGAGATCTGACTGCCTTGAGCAAAATGGATGTGCTAGTTTGTGCAGAAGGACCCAGGAAAGGAAAAAAAATGAACAAACTTACAAGCTGAGGGGTGCCGTGGAGGAATACCTGTCGAAGTGAGTCGTGGTAATGTTTATAGCAGCTAAGAGACTCTCAAGAGTGCCAGGAGGCCCTGAGGGACCGAAGCAGCTCAGAGCGACCCGTGTCTGCAACAACAACAAGGTGGGAAGCAGGAGAGCAGGGCCAGGAGACTTGCTCCAAACTGGGGTGACCCTGGTGCCAACAGGCTCCTGTATCACTGCCAGGGGCCAAGGGAGATATTGCCTCTATCATTATAATATAAAATAATTCTTAAACCAAGGAGGTAATCTGCCTGATTACCCTATCCTAAGCTAAGCCTTGAAAAGGGACTGCACGGGGACTAGCAGTGCCAAGGGACTAGTGCAGGCCTCCAGCAAGGTT
>NW_009240307.1:0-541 GCF_000690835.1 Fulmarus glacialis | reverse complement strand
AAAAAAAAACAACAAACCAAACAACAAAAAGATTTGTACAGCATCTCAGGACAGCAAAAACTCAAACACTGGAATTTACCATTACTGTGGCAGCTAGCAACGAAGAGGTAAAGGGTGAAAGGTGCTTTGCACGCCAGCAAGCAAACTAGAAGGGAGCTTTCAGAGCATGAAAGCACCTTCACTAGTTTCAGCAGTGTCACTGGGCATAAAACCATACGCAGGTGGTCTACGCTGTTTTTCTCTTAAACTTCAAAGTATTAATCATCTAGCTCTCGCCTCAAAGCGCAGAGTTTAACTGCCAACAAGGTAAAAAGCAGACGCATTTGAGATCTTCAGGATCTACAGAAAACACTAGCTAGTAGTCCCTCTCCCAGCTAAAGGATTTAATCGAGGAAAACAAAAAAATACTCAAGACAATTCAATCCAAGTTACCAACAGGGGCACAACAGACTGGCAAGTTGTTTCCCCTGCTGCAGTCCATAAAGCAGGGACCCGAGTTTGCAAGATCCCAGCTGGCACCTTTTAAAGTCGATCACAGAAT
>NW_009240306.1:0-546 GCF_000690835.1 Fulmarus glacialis | reverse complement strand
GGTGGGCAGAAAGAGGGCCCCATCGCACCCCAAAATGTCCCCAAGCCGGGGGGTGGACGCGGCCACCTGGCCAGGGCTCGTTGTCCCCGTGCCAAGGGCTGTGTCACCTGCCAGAGAGACAATCCACCCGTCCCCGGGGAGACGGCGGGTGTTTGGGGTGCTCCGAGCCAGGATCAGGGCCAGCCCACGCCGGGGGACCTCGGGACAGGGACTGGGGACAAGGGACAAGGGACAGGGGACAGCAGGACAGGGCATGGGGTGCCCCAGAGGACAGCAGGACAGGGTATGGGGTGCTCCAGGGCATTGGGGACAGCTGGACAGGCACCAACATCCTTCCAGGGGATGGAGGACAGCAGGAGAGGCCCCAGGGGACAGTGGGACAAGGTCCCTTTGGGGGATAGGGGACAGCAGGATGGGCACTAGGGTCCTTCCAGGGGAGGGGGGACACCGGGATGGGCATGAGGTGGTCAGGGGACAGCACGACAGGCACCGGGGTCCTTGCAGGGGACAAGGAGGTGGCAGCAACCCCAAGTCCAGCCTGACGGG
>NW_009240305.1:0-535 GCF_000690835.1 Fulmarus glacialis | reverse complement strand
CGAGATGTGAGACTTTGTCCTTGCTGCGGTAGGAGCCTTTCCCCACGGACCCGCTGGGCTTTGCGAGGAGCAGCGACCCGCCTCCTCGAGAAGGTAGAGGGAAGAGCCCATTGTCGTGGTGGTGAGGAGGAGTTCCTCAGGTAAGGATCTCCAAACATGCCCGGTGTTTGCCCCTGCCCGGCAGTGCCCTTCCTTCCTTTGACTCCCCACAGCCCCCGGGCAAAGAGGGTCTTTTCCTGACAGCCCTCGTGGTGTGGAGAGCAGCAGGCTGGGGTTGCATTACAGGGACCCTGGGCCTGCTTTCTCCAGACAGAAGCAGATCCCACCACATGTGTCCTGACTAGACTCGTAGTGTTGCTCTGCACTCCTCTGTGCATACAAGACTACAGAGCTTTGTATTCAACTCCTCAGCTCTGGGGAGCAGATCTAGTCCACATCGGCGAGTGCCAGGAGAGCCTCTCGTGCACAGAGACTCCCGAGAGAGATGTCCAGCAAGAGCCTCCTCCAGCCTGACGAGCACCAGTGCCGGCCAGCC
>NW_009240304.1:0-540 GCF_000690835.1 Fulmarus glacialis | reverse complement strand
GCATTTCAGATTGTGTCAACTGTAACAGGCACACAGAAAAGGTATCTAGTTGCTAACAAGTCCACAGGAGGTTCACACAGAAGCTCACACCACAGATCATGGCCATAGTTCCTCAAAGTAATTTGTCTGGACAATGAAAGAAAGAAAATGCGTGGAACCACAACTGTGGGGCTCATCTAACAACTGAAAAACTGAACATTTGCACCATCCTTTTAGCCATTTCAAACTATACCACAGCGAACTCTTCCAGCTGCCCTGTCTCTGGACAGGCAGAACTTTTCACCCTCCCCAAACATCACGCAACAGGAAAGCTGCCTCTGCAGACAGACACCATTGAAAGAAATGGTGTACACACAACTTCTCAGAATCTGAGCGTTGCAACATGGATGCATGCAAAGAGATTTTTCTGCTCATCCTGTATAATTTAAAGAAACATAAAAGGTTCTAAAGGCCATGAGCGATATGGAGCTCAATTAAAGACCCCGTCATCAAAGTATCAGCTCAAAGGTAACATCATCCTTCTTCAGCACATGGGCAACT
>NW_009240303.1:0-538 GCF_000690835.1 Fulmarus glacialis | reverse complement strand
AAAGTGGCCATTCATGCATTCTTCAGTTAATAGACCAGTGCTTTGACTAACAGCTTCGCAGCAAAGTACTTAAATGAACGCACTCGACTCACATCAGAAGCCTAACGCCGCAGTGACACAAGTGTTTTCATGTGCTCCCACAAACACCATAATCCTTTGAGCATGACCTAATCCTGCGCTCCCACTGACTCAGTCCGTCTCGGCTCCCAGCTCCTTCAGCTGGGTGACCAGGCAGCATCGGAGGCGATGGATGGAGGTGCACGAAGCAGGGCCAGAAGATACTCAGCCCTCCAACCAGCAACAACCAGCTCAGATGCCCCGCTGAGACCAAAGTCCTTAACACCAGTGAGGCCACAGAGCTCCTTCACATTTCTTCTAAATCGCTCCAGTACCTGTTAACTGGAGCCTCGCCTCATCTCACAGACCTCACTACTGTTAAACCCTCAGCAGCATCAGGGCAGCTGCAGCCCAAACAGAACAGGCATTTTGTGCCATTGTATCACTAGAAGAAAGTGCCCTACAGGAGTTGATACTTTAA
>NW_009240302.1:0-536 GCF_000690835.1 Fulmarus glacialis | reverse complement strand
AAAAAAAATTAAAAATCAATCGTCTCCTTTTGAGAGGAACCTATGAAATCTCTGCACTCTCTGCAGTGCAGTTACCTGCATTGTGAACCCCTAAGGCATCTCAATGAACAATCGCTCGTATTTGTAAAATAAATATATTTAATGTGTATTTATAACGTAAGCAAATAATTTCAGAAATTTCCACAGTGGCAGAAAAAAAAGATACTTATTTTCACAATGTGTTTATTTATAAATATATAAACATACATGCTGAAGAGCGCATTTTTAGGTGCTGATCTTAGATTTGTGCCTGGAAGTTTTTCTTTTGTTTTCTATAATTTTAGAAGAGAAGAGGAGAGGAGAAAGTTGGTATTGTTTTGTCTCAAGCACACACTGTTAAGAGATGAAAAAATAATTGCTTTTGCAGTGGATTGTGTGTTAATGCCAAACTTGTCTTGCGGATCACTACTTCACTCCCCCTTGTTTCAGATGCTATTTCTGACTATTCATAATTGTGTAACAAGGCTGGCAGCAGAATAATAGGAAATACTATAAGG
>NW_009240301.1:0-540 GCF_000690835.1 Fulmarus glacialis | reverse complement strand
AAAAAAAACCTCAGCAGAAACAAGGCAAAAAGCAATTGACCCTAATTTGCATGATTTCCGTTCAGTTCACATTTTTAAAATAACCAAAGGTATGATTCCACTCTCATTTGCACAGAGTTGAATCAGGAGAAACAGAAGCTAATGCAGTGAAATGATGAAGGACAAGCACAACTCAACAGGGACTCAACAGACACGAAAGGAGCCAAAGTTCAAGTTTCAAGGTCAACAGTTTTGTGTTGAGCCTCTCATCTGCTGCATGCTTTCTTCTGCATTTGGAATTTGATCTGAAACAACCGCCATGTACAGACAGACCCTGACAGAATATAGTTAGCCATTTGATATAATTGCACAGGGAAGCTGTCTTTAAACACGCAAACAAACAAGCAAGCAAACAAAACCCAGCCAACCAACCAAAACAACTTTAATCATTGTAATTCTTTTTTTCAATCTCGTAAAATTAAACTTAGGAAATACTATAACAGGATCAGTAACACTGCACATAGTCCCTCTTGAGCAGAATTTCTCTCTGCCTAGTTTTCC
>NW_009240300.1:0-542 GCF_000690835.1 Fulmarus glacialis | reverse complement strand
AGGAGTCAGATTTGAGAAGGGAAACTGCGGAGTCAGCATAATGAGAAGCGGTAGGCAGTTTCTGGTTGTTGAATGAGCACGAATTAAACGTTTTGGAAACCTGTAAGCAACTTCCTTTCAAAAATGTGCAACACCACTTCTCTACAGCAAAGTTTTACCCAAACCTGACAGTTGTTATTCTTTCTCAGGTATCCTAGATCACGGAATGCCAAGTAATACGTTTCATTAGCTTTTTAGGAGACAGATAGCTGCAACAGATTTCACCCGGCCTCTTCTCTAGCAACTGTTCGCTGTGAGAGGCCGGGCCAACTGTCCTTCCTTGTCCTTCCTTGGTTGCCACCGACGACTTCTGCTGGGAGACCGGCCCCAGACAGACCCTGCTCCGCGGGGGCAGATCGCGGCCGTTTTGCCCGAGGCTGCGGAAACCTTTGTCCCTGCGATGTAAAACCCAGGGGCTCGCAGCTTCCCGCGCTGCCTTTTGCACCGAGGGGTCTCTGGGCAGAGCCCAAAGATGTTCTCCAAACCCCACACGGGTGTTTTGA
>NW_009240299.1:0-539 GCF_000690835.1 Fulmarus glacialis | reverse complement strand
TGCTGGCACTGGGGCTCTGTTACGGGTTGGGACTGACTGCTGGCATGTTTCTTTCCCCATCACATCTTGTTAGATGGACACAGTGCGGTTGTTGAGGACGACGTGAGAAAGGGCATGCTGGATTTTGTCTTTCTAGGAAGTTCTACCCAGTGAAACACCACGAGACAGAGGGAGGTGGGAGGAAAACACAGGTTTGAGACATATCCCAAGGTCCCTGACAACTGCCTTGTTTTGACAGTTTGCAATGAAGGACCGACTAGGCTGCACCCAGCTACAGCCCTCTGCCCTTTACGGAGGAGTTAAAAGGAGAACGCGTGTACAGCCTGCCAGCACCTCCAGCTACCATCGCCACCGTGACCCGTCCAGCAGACGGGGGCTGAGCAGACCACCCTGCGTATGGAGAGGCGCTCCAGCTCACCCACCCGCCTGCCAGCACATGCCAACAGAAACCAGCTGTTCATCTCCACCTTTCATCCTGCGAACCACAGGGATGCCTCTTCCTGTGCAAATAATTCCCGCTCTCTTAGATTTCCAGCCAG
>NW_009240298.1:0-540 GCF_000690835.1 Fulmarus glacialis | reverse complement strand
GTTCTTATGGACTTGCAAAGAGGTTTGTGCCCTCGTGCCACTAAGGGGCAGATCCACACAGAAAATGCTTTTGTGAATCTTGCGCCCAGTGAGTTTTGGTACGTCTCCCTCTGCCTGTGTCCTCCAGTAATCCTTGGACACTCAAAAACTTAACTGGATCCTGAGCTCCTTGGTGTCATCTGTCTCGCTAATTGCTGTGGAGAGGCATCCTCAGCCTCACCCCCTGCTGTGACTCCACAGTTGCTTGTTTTCTAGCTGACCTCCTTAGAAGTGGCCCACAATCCTCCGGGCTGATTCCCACGGTGCTTCAAAGTAAACATGCGGGAATGGGTACAGTGATTTATAGAGTGCTGCTGCGGTCGGAGGAGGACTGTTGGCAGGTGACTAAGCAAGTCTGTTTCAGTGGGAGACCAGAGACAGTGAAAGGGAGTAGGTTTATGACCCTCGGGCAACATGTCGCGACCTGTACTTTGAGACCTTCTGGCTTAAAATGTCGCTGGAATGTGCAAGGTCTTAGTAGGTATGTTAAGAGATAGAAGA
>NW_009240297.1:0-539 GCF_000690835.1 Fulmarus glacialis | reverse complement strand
AGGCTGCTTGCAGATGAAGTCTGGTGGACCCACCTCTGGCAGTACAAGGCCTCCTACCCTTACACCCTTCGCCATGGTAGACATTGGTTATCTCCTCCATGCAGAGGCTCTGGAGAGGAATGTATGCCTGTAGCACTGCCATGCCAGCTCACTGAAACCCTCGAGTTAAATGCTGACTGAGATCAGTTTGAGCAAAGGCACCAGGTTGTGAAACGAGGTGGGTGAGCTGCAAGTATATACTTTTTTTTCACTTCTGTTATAGACACATCCACCTCTGGATGGGTGGGCAGGAAGGGAACTACAGCATATTGATTGCCTACTGGAGTTTGCTGCACAAAGCAGTAATCAAAGCCTTTCTTTTTCTTCATGCTCAAACTTGAAATTGTCTCTAAATCCCTTTTCTTTTTTGCTTCCTGTTTTCTGTTTTTAAAACAGATTTCTGGTATTTAATGTAATGTCGTTAGGGCAAACAGAGATATTTGCATTTCTGAGAAAGAGCAGAGAGATCAAGATATTGGTTTAACATCCGCGAGGTCAAC
>NW_009240296.1:0-541 GCF_000690835.1 Fulmarus glacialis | reverse complement strand
CTCCCAAACCAGTCCCCTCAGATGCTGCTCTGGGTGAGCAAGTAGAAAGCTGGTGTGGATTCAGGGAGGTTCTCCTCCGTGCTGTCTGCAGAGGACTCCCAGGTGCTTCTGCGTGTGCGGGATGCCCAGCTCCAGGACAGCGCTCTCTATCTCTGCGTGCTGAGCCCACATCTGTGCCCTCAGTGTGCAGCACCGCGTGAGAAGGGGAGGGTGTACCCTGGGGAGCGACTCCCTCCCCACCACTGCTTGCATGAAGCTCTAAGCTCGTCCTGCCCAGGAACCACACACTGGAGCTGTGGTGAGGCTGGGTCTCTGCCTCCCCAGCCTGTGCAGCAGGGAGAGAATCTGAGCATATTTCAATGAATCACAGACTTGGTTAGGTTGGAAGGCACCTTCTGAGATCATGCAGTCCCTGTTCCAGCCAAGTCAGGTAGCGCAGGCTGTCCAGGATCGTGTTTGGTCGGGTTTTTAAACTGGTGCCCAATGCCTCTTCCCCTGTCAGTAGGCACTACTGAGAAGAATCTCTTCTTCATTCCCTCCC
>NW_009240295.1:0-539 GCF_000690835.1 Fulmarus glacialis | reverse complement strand
GGCACCGCAGCGGTGGCAGCTGGCGCTGCTCTTCCCCTACCTCACGGTCCCCCAGATCTGACCAGGGCAGAGACCCACTGGGACCTGCACAGGGAGCCCAGTCCTGAAGCTCTGTACTCCTGGCTTCGCAGGGGGCCGTATCCCCCTTCCCCCACTAAAGACCCCCCCAGGCAGGCTCCTGCCCAAAAGCCCAGCTTTCATGGAGAGGGGGGACACAGGGCTGCGTTCTGGGGGAGGGCACGGAAAGGAGCAGACGCTGCCCTGGGGGTGGCATCTGCCTACCTGCCTGGCCTCAAGGACTACGTGAGTGCAGCCAGGACTTCAGCAATGCTGCTTCTGCTGGTGCGGGTGCCAGCTCCCCGGGCACATCAGCAGTTTCTCTCCTCCCAGATGCTGCTGACCTTCGCCAACTGCCAGAGCGCAGCTGTGTGCGAGAGGGCTGTGGGGAGGATTGGGAGGCTGAGCGATTTGCTGGCCCGCTGTTCCTCAGTGGAGGTAAGGAGCCAGGCACCCTCCAGCCAGGCTGACTCCCCTTCCCT
>NW_009240294.1:0-537 GCF_000690835.1 Fulmarus glacialis | reverse complement strand
CTCTGCAGCTGTGCACAGACTTCAAATTGCTTCTGTTGCTTTCCCATGCTGCATATGTTTGTGTACGAGCACTTGATGTGTCAGTCACTAGTCACTGCTTTTACAAAGAAGGTGCAAATACCTCCCCACTGTGCCATCCCCCAGACAATTCTTCACTGCCCTTCCTACGCCTTCATTTCTCTCCAGATTATAGCAATTCTTCACTGATGTACTTAATTTAAAAAACCTCCTCATTCAAATATTGACAAAGACACTCTTGCTCCACTTTGTCAGGTGGATCCTATCCCTTTTTGGCAGTCCTTGTTCCTCAAAGATGTCCTGTGGTTGTAGAAGCCAAAGCCCTGCTTGCGACACCAGCCATGCAACCAGATGTTTACCTACTGGATGTGTCCATTTCTGTCTGAGTCTTTCCCCTTCTCCTGCAGGACCAAGGAGACCATCCAGGTTTCTTACACTCGCCCACAGAGATCTGTAGTCACTTTTGAAGCCTTCAGGTATCACCGCAAGTTCACCCCATGCAACATCAATTCTGTCCCC
>NW_009240293.1:0-542 GCF_000690835.1 Fulmarus glacialis | reverse complement strand
GGGACTGGCTGTACCAGCAGTTTGGACTGTGTAATTTTGGCCTGGGACTCCTGCCCATTGCCCTCCCTCTGCCTCCGTGTGCCGCCCCGGGGACCCGATCAGACTTGGATCTGTGAACTGATCCGGGTTAAAGGAAAGAAAAAAGGGGGAAAAGGCCATTTTTACCCCTCCCGGGAGGCTCCCTGGGCTGGGATGGTGGGGCAGAGGCACTGGAGGATCCTAGGTGGCATGTCACCCTCTGGTATGACCTCGCTCACCAGTGCCACCCCCTCCCTGCACCCACAGGGATGCTGGGCAGAGGACCTGCTGCAGCACCCATGGGTGATGGCTCCAGGGAGGTAGCAAAGAAGGTACCAGCTCCGGTGCAGGGAAGGTGCAACGGGTTTCAGGGGGGCAGATGGGCAGTGGTGGGCAGGATGAGGCCACCATGGCCCATGCCGAGCTCTCAGCTGGGTGCTGCCTCTCTTCCAGTGAAGTACATGAAGGAGATCTCCCCCTACTTCAAGAACTCCTCCGCAGGGGCGACGGTCAGCTGGGACCCC
>NW_009240292.1:0-541 GCF_000690835.1 Fulmarus glacialis | reverse complement strand
GTGGCCACCAACCCAACCCCAAGGATCTTCAAGAGCCACCCAGAGGTCACCCTTGGCTGGCCCAGTGAGTGCCCAAATGCCCATGCCATGGTGGCCACCAACCTGTCCTTGAGGGTCCCCAGGGCCACCTAAAGGTGTGGCCAGCCCAAATGCCACCCCATAGTGACCATCAACCTATCCTTGAGGGTCCCCAAGGCCACTCAGAAGTGTCACCCATGGCCCGCCCGAATGCCACCCCATAGTGACCACCAACCTGTCCCCAAAAGTGTCACTACGGCCAGCTGGGTGGCCTGGTTGTACCCAAAACTCCATCCTGTGGTGGTTATGGGTGCAGATGGGGGGTCCCCTCTCCCCAGGGACCCCACCCTCCTTGGAAGCCCCTGAGGGGACCTGATGCCACCCTGGTGGCACCCCTCTCTTGCAGCCTTCATCGCCCCCAAGGACCAGCTCTTCTACAGCTTCCTCAAGCCCTGGCTGGGTGAGTGGGTGCTCGGGAGTGGCGGGATGGGTGGGCAGCACCCATGGGTGCTCCATGGATGGA
>NW_009240291.1:0-540 GCF_000690835.1 Fulmarus glacialis | reverse complement strand
TCCACCCTGCAGCACCCATGGGTGCTCTCCTGACCCAACCGCTGCATTTGGGACTCAGCTGAGCTTTTTGGACTGCCTGAGCACCTCCTCATGTTGGGAGCACCCCAGGGTCCCCGTCTCCCTCCTACCACCAAGGGTGACATCACCCTAACCTGGGTGTCCCTTGGATGATGGGTGCCTCCACCCCAGGTCACCCATGGGGTGTTCTCCCTACCCAACTGCAGCATTTGAAGCTCAGCTGACCCTTTCGGGGATACCCTTGGGTGACCGGCACCCATCGTACCATGCCCTTAAAGTTGGGGTGGTGGTCCGGAGGTGACGGGGCACCCATGGGTGCTGTCCCCGCAGTGCCCGCCGGGCTACGTGGGCCAGGAGTGCCAACTGGAGGTGGACGAGTGCCAGTCGCAGCCCTGCCAGAACGGGGGCACCTGCATCGACCTCGTGGGACGTTACCTCTGCTCCTGCCCCCCCGGCACCCTGGGTGGGTGCTCGGGGACCCGCGGGTGGCCCTGGACCCATGGTCCCATGTCTGGGTGGGCC
>NW_009240290.1:0-533 GCF_000690835.1 Fulmarus glacialis | reverse complement strand
AAAAAAAAAAAATTACCAAGTCTCATAACTGAATGCCAGACTTACTATTTAAAGCATAGTTCATGTATGACTATAACTCACCACGTTACTATTACCAGACACTGGAAATCAGAAAAGAAAGATCAATGCTAAAAATTTATTTGCTATTAGCCCCCTGCATATCAATGTTTGAACGTTGCTAGTATGTAGGATTTACACATAAGATCCATGAGTATATACTGGGTTTTATGCCATGGTGTGCCATTGCCCTTTTACAAAAATAAACTTGGCAACAGAGCAGAAAATGGCAGGAAGTGGCATGTGGCCACATTTCTAGACAATTATTTTCCTTTCTTCTTCTAAGTGCATTCTAAGGGTCTTTTGGCAGAACAACTCATTCAGGCCAAGACACCACCTTGTTTGTCTTTAGATACCTCTGTTTTAGGCAACCAGTTAAAGTTCTCACCAAATCCGTCAGTGAAGAGATTTGGACATGTTCAGGAAACAGGATGGGATGCACCCTGTTTGGTTTTCCTTCCTTCCTTCCTTCCTTC
>NW_009240289.1:0-538 GCF_000690835.1 Fulmarus glacialis | reverse complement strand
CTCCCTAACATACAGTTCTCCAGTATTATCTAAAACTAAACAACATATTTTGCCAGGGACCAAAAAAATAGAAAGGAAAAGCAGACATTACAGAATGAAAGCTTGTGATTAAGAAACTGAATGTCTGGTAGCTTAAAAATCATGAGTACACAATGGATTTTATTTTCAGTTGTGCAGTCATCACAACACTTACATAGCAGCAAATTATACTGTGTATAAACAACAGTACTTATCAGAGTTTGCACTTGCCACTAAGACAGCTTAAATGAAAAAGGCTGTCCTGCACCGCCAAGCATTGCTCTCGAAATTTCAACCATCTTTGTTACAGAGCACCAGGTGATTCTCTTTTATGTCCTTCTAGCAAAATCATACTTAAATGAGAGGTCAATAAGATGGGTATCTCTCAACTTATATTTGGCACGTACAAGTCTCACTACTAAAGGAAATATCAGTTTCCCCAAGCATTAACCTTCAACTTGTTCATGTTTTGTTGTAGAAACATATTTAAATGTTAATAATATTTAAATTAAATAAATAT
>NW_009240288.1:0-535 GCF_000690835.1 Fulmarus glacialis | reverse complement strand
CTGGAAATGGTTTCCAGAATTAGTTGCTCTGTCAGTTAGACATGCAGATCCTGGTCTTTGGATTAGCATACATAGATGGAACTTTATCCACATCCTAGTTGGTCAAAGAAAGCAACACTTCTGCATGCTGTTTTGATGGAATCAGTATACTTTCGTAAACTGGAGCAAAATCGCATGCTAACATAAAAAGGAGAGGAGAATACATGGTGGGCCATACGGTAGCCACGATGGTCATGCCATCAAGAATTACAGAAAGGAATGACAAGGTACCAGCATAAAGTTCAGCTCTCCTCCAACCTGAGTGCTTTCTGATCAGAATGGCTTCAATTTTCTGATCCAAATGGCTTTCACTCGTATGTCACCCACTCTTCTGCCTTCTCTTAGCTGATACAGTATGAGTTCCATCTCTTATTTTAGACAAAACATTCTCCAGGATAAACTGATATTCTAATGAATAGTATTACTTGATGGGAACGTGCAGTGAGATCTATTAACTGGTAGTACTGAGATCAAGCAGTAGCTAGCTGATTCAGCA
>NW_009240287.1:0-534 GCF_000690835.1 Fulmarus glacialis | reverse complement strand
CCCTTCCACAAGGAAAATGTGGCTGGTGTTTCAACTCTCTCTCTCAGTTAGAAAAATAAGGAACGCAGCCCTGGTGTTTATGGTTGCAGCTATTGCAGCAGAAGAGAGTGAGGCTTAACGCCTTGTGAACATCAGGGTTGTGTCACCAGCGCAAGAGGGAAGAGGCAGGGAAAGGAGAGGCTTTCACAGTACCTCACCTACCTAGCACAGGTGCTTAAATTTAGGTATTGTGAATGTCTTTCCTTGATTTCACCAGCTTTTTTCTCTGCTTGTTGCATGCGATCAGTGATATTTGTCTTCCTCAGAAGAATGAGATAAAAGTAAAATTCTTAAAGTTGTTAAAGTTCACAAAAGTTTTTCCACTAGGAAAAATAAAGAAAATAAATACCAACAAGAGGGATATAGTGCCTGACTGTTGTGCATCTGTAGATCTCACAGCGCTTTACATAAGATACTAGGGGACATTTTCTCCATTTTGTAGAGGAAGTCAACTGTTCTTTCTGGATGTACAGTAAAATTTTCATAGTACTTTAC
>NW_009240286.1:0-535 GCF_000690835.1 Fulmarus glacialis | reverse complement strand
TCCCTCACCTCAACTTTCCCAGTTGCCCCCCCTACACAACAACAGATGACCTCCAGAGCTCGCTTCCAACCTCAACCGTTCTATGAATCTGTGAACTTAAAATAAACAAATCTTAGTTTACTCAGTTTTAAACTTATAAGAACTGAAAGCAAGCTTGTCCTGAGGGGAAATCCCTGTCCAGGAAAACTCTAGCCCAGGTTTGAGACTTCATAGTTTCAGTGTCAACTTGATTATACCTTAAATCCAGGATTTCAATCCAAGCATCCTATTCCACTCGTATCTTACAAATGTTTCTGGGTATATCTACATATGAATTCCAAACTGGCAGATACAAGCAAGCTCTCATAAAAAATTATATGCTGGGATGCTCATAGTGCTTAACCTTATGCTTATGGTAAATAATCCTACCTCTTATCTAATATACCCAATGTTAACAGGGGGCTTTGATTTTGCATGGTTCACAGTATGCTTTGTCAGCAAATATGCAAGAAATGTTTAAAAGTTATGACTTAGAATCATAGAATCATAGAATGAT
>NW_009240285.1:0-533 GCF_000690835.1 Fulmarus glacialis | reverse complement strand
AAACCCAAATAAAACAAACATCGAAAAATCTCCAATTTCACGTAGCTTTCTTGCAACAAGAAGAAAAATAGTACGGCGATTATCCCGAGTACTCTTTAAAAGGTTTAAGGAAGATAACAGCTTCATTTTCAGTTGTGATATCTACTGTCCTCATTTGCTTTGTAAATATGTGGGTATTCAAAGGCACATCAGTCCAAGATCTCTGACTAGGAAGAGGCATGGACCCACAATCCAGCTTCACTTGATCTGAGTAAATGATGCATTAGCAGGAAAGCTGGTGCACCAGCAGCTATCCTGATGATGGCTCCTCTTATTCACAGGGTAGACTTTGATCTCAAACTCCAGGAAGACTGGTAGTCAGCAATTTTGGCAGAAACCCTGTGGGCCTCAGAAGCCAGTATTCCTAAGTACATTCATCCTACGGTATAACCCCCCCATAGGCAGGTGTGGAAAAGTATGTTGATTCACACACCACCAGTGCTTTGCCACTACTAACCACAGCAAGCCCCAAGGATTTGACCTCTGCTGAATTC
>NW_009240284.1:0-534 GCF_000690835.1 Fulmarus glacialis | reverse complement strand
TTTGAACACACTCTCTTTCAACCAATTAATCTATTCATCCATTTGGGAACACTCACTCTTACGCTGATACTTCATTGAATGACTTTGCCAAATTCAGGCGTCCCTCATTTTATGACAGAGTTCCCCCTTGCCCCTGTACTCGATGGCGGCTGACCTTCCCTTACAGAAGACACATTGATGCATTCATAAAATACCACCTTTATCCATACAGCCACTAAGTTTAGGGTTTAGTGCAGTTTCTACTCAGTTGCCTGCAACAAATGTCAGGCCTATTGCTCTGTAGCTTCCCAGACCCCTCACCTCTCCCCAAATCTTTCCAAGCACGGCAGCACCACAGACGGACTCATAAGATGCCAACACTGGGGAAGCTCTTTGGAAAGCACCTTAGCTATTCCCAGCCCTTTCACCGATGGACCTCTCCAGGCCTCAGGTCAGGTCCCATCTAGTCACAGAATCACAGAAGGGTTGGGGTTGGAAGGCACCTCTGGAGATCATTTGTCCAGCCCCCCTGCTCAAAGCAGAGTCACCTAGAGC
>NW_009240283.1:0-532 GCF_000690835.1 Fulmarus glacialis | reverse complement strand
AACAAGCTCCAGAATTCTTATTTATCTGTTTTTAAGAATTAGGGTCTTCACACTGTTGAAGTTCAAGGGTTTAGATCAGTAAGGCTTTATCACAAAAGTCGCAAGAGTCCAATGCGATCCA
The DNA here is from genome assembly GCF_000690835.1 of Fulmarus glacialis. Classification (NCBI taxonomy): domain Eukaryota; kingdom Metazoa; phylum Chordata; class Aves; order Procellariiformes; family Procellariidae; genus Fulmarus; species Fulmarus glacialis. The sequence goes on along the minus strand of NW_009240283.1, from coordinate 411 downwards.
GGGTCTCTGGAGCTCTGCTCTAAACCGTGAAGCTATACCCTCACCTGTACTATTAACTTATTTCACGGTAGAGAAATTTCACCACTTATTTCTGCCAGTAGTGGTGTATGTCTAAGGGAATCACAGCAAGATTCAAGAGGTATTAAGTACCGAGCTAACTCTCACATGTGAAGCAGCACTCCTCTTGACAACCGCCAGCACTGCCACACCTTTCCGTCTGCTCCTTAGTGCTCGACTGACTTGTTTGTAACATCTCAGCATCTCCGGGAAGCCACGCTCCACGAGTCCGCAGCCTACATCGTGAAGTCTCATGGACTCCACAAGGCAGTCAGTCAGCTACTCCAGTGCAAAACAACACACAAGCTCTGCACACAGCATGCAATGCTCTGTCCCTTCTTCGATCAGCCTAGC
>NW_009240282.1:0-532 GCF_000690835.1 Fulmarus glacialis | reverse complement strand
TTACCTGGAGGAGGCTGAAGTGACTCCAGGTTTGGTATAATCTTCACATCTTGTCTGAAGACGTCAGAGTGACTCAATCTGGGCGTCTTATCTGTATGTGCTGAATGTGGTCAGCATCCAGGCATTTGGCTGACTTAACAGATCTTCCCCCTCGTTGTGGAGCTCCCATGTGGGATGTTACAACCCAGTCATGCTGCCTACCGAGAAACGCAGCTACCGTGCGTTTGGCAATCTGGAGGGAGGCCATGAGAAGAGACGACCTGCTTTCTCTAACCAAAAATTCAGCCACCCTACACCTCCCCAGGACCGCACATCATGAGCGAGTGCACTGGACTGCAGGATGACCTGCAGCACTTAACTCTCTCTCTTGGGGATAACAACTGAGAAACAAGCCCCTCTTCATTCAAGCTGCTTTTGAAAGGGAAGGTGTTCCCTCCTGGCTGTAGGGACGGCTGCCCGTTCTCCAGCTGCAGCCTGTTGCATAGGGTAGGCCACACACATCTGGATAACCCTTGGCCAACCGTGACTTGAG
>NW_009240281.1:0-534 GCF_000690835.1 Fulmarus glacialis | reverse complement strand
CCAGGTCCCTGGTGACTCACCCAGCTGGAGAGGGTGACACAGTGGGGTCAGGGAGCAGGAGCTGCTCAGGAGTCTGCAGGCAGCCCTTGGCCAGGAACCGAGGCAGAAAGTCATGGGTGGGAGCAATATCAGCCCCTCTGCTGAAGGATCCAGGACCAAGAAGGGAACCATGAACATCCATGAGTCCCTGAGCTCCGGTTCCTGCACCAGGAAGGTGAAAGCCCATCTGCTGCCTGGCCCTGGCCAGCTCTTTGGTCTGCTCTCCTCCTTGCACCGGGGAGGAGTGACCTGGAAGAGCGCTGGCCCCGCAGCAAGTGGAAGGAGAGACACCTCTTCCCTGCAAACGGAGGCTCTGGGGTCTTCACCCCCGACCTGTGGCACGCTGTGCTCTGCAGGCAGCGCAGCCAGGGCAGCCCTGTGCCACCACCAGCTGTGGGGCATCCAGGGGTTGTGTGGTGGAGACCAAGGGCCCGACCTCTCCTCCTTGGTCCCAAGGTCCCAGTCCCGCAGAGACTGGGCTGTGGAAGGGGAAGG
>NW_009240280.1:0-536 GCF_000690835.1 Fulmarus glacialis | reverse complement strand
AAAGGAGGGTGAGGACCCCCACATCATCCCCCCCCCCAAAAAAAGAGGGGTTGCCCCAAAACCCCGTCCCAGAAAAAAGGGGGTTCACAGCTCAAAATCCCATCCCCGTCCTCCCAAAAATGGGGTTTTCCCCTCCTACGATCCCATCGCCCGAAGCGTTTCTACCCCAAAATCCCACCCTTGCCCTTCAAAAAGGGGGGTTTCACCCCAAAATCCCATCCTTGCCCTCCCAAGAAAGGGTTTTGCCCCCCAATCCCATCCCCTTTCTCCCCAAAATAGGAGTTTCACCCCAAAACCCCATCTCCGTCCTCCCACAATCCCATCCCCTTCCCCCCAAAATTAGCATTTTCCTCCCCAAAAATCCCACTCTCGCTTCTCCCAAAAAGGGTTTTTCACCCCAAAAATCCCATCCTCACCCTCCCAAAAAGGGCTCATCACCCCAAAACCCCATCTCTGTCCTCCCAAAATCCCATCCCCTTCCCCCCCAAATTGGCATTTTCCTCCCCCAAACCCCATCCTTGCCCTCCCATAGTTTC
>NW_009240279.1:0-533 GCF_000690835.1 Fulmarus glacialis | reverse complement strand
AGTTTGGGAGAGAAGCCTGGGTATGGGGCTGCAGCTGCGCCTTCCTCTGGGTCTGTTCCTGCAAGGATAATAACCAGCAGGCCCGAATGTCTCATCACAAATGGAAACATCTCTGATTGCTGAGCTGCAGAAAGTGTACAATATGGGGTGTTAGAAAAAGGAGTGGTGCTGGTGTCTCTGGTTAAGAGCTCTCAGGCTGCTGGGAGAGAGATCTCTCTGGAAAAGCTGTGTCTTCTGTGCCTTGGGTTCACCTCTCCTCTGGAAGGATGTGCTCTGGCCGGTCATTTCTGCTTCTGGCCCCAGTATGGTCTGGTCATGCCAGAAGCCATTCTGCAATCTTCTCCCAAACGATGTACACCTGCTGCTTGTGTTTCGATTGCAAAATTTATATAAGAGATCAGAACTCATAAAAGAGAATTAGTAGCAAGTGAAACTCCCAGGCCCTTCCCTACCCGGGACATTTTGTAAGCCATGTTCCCAACCGGCCCAGCCAAAGCCCACGCGCCTGCCCTCGTGTGGGCAAGGCACTCTCC
>NW_009240278.1:0-533 GCF_000690835.1 Fulmarus glacialis | reverse complement strand
CAGGTCACAAGAAGCCCCCCAGCATGTTGTTTATGGCTGCAGGCCTTGGTTTTGAAAACCAAAGACAAGAATAAACTGTGGATTTCTACCCAGAAAAGCCCAGCCGCACATTTGGAAAGACTCTGTGGAGATGAGAAGACAAAGCCGCCTGATGGCATTGCAATTTCTATGGGCTGACATGCATTAGGAAACCCTTGCTATGTCCCTGCCCCACAGTGCTCACTCTCTGGGCGCTGCAAAGGGCATCCACGCCGGAGCTCCACAGAGACCTCCCTGAAGCACTTGTAACACCCCCGGATCACACCGGGGTGGGCCTGTTGCCACAGAACACCACCTCTGCTTAAACCAGAGCACTTTGGGGGAAATGGCTGGTGCAAGGCATTCCCACCTTTCGCCAGGGGAACCGAAGCAGCGAGGCTTCTGCCTCTGCTCCTCCATGGACCTGAGCCTCATCCCATCTCCTGCCCCTATCCCTCTGCCCCGTGGAGTAACAGGACCCACAATGGGTGCACCCCGACCTTGAGTTAGAATCA
>NW_009240277.1:0-534 GCF_000690835.1 Fulmarus glacialis | reverse complement strand
CACGTGGGGTGGCAAGGCCGTGGCTGGCTCTGCCAGAAGCAGCAGGCATAGGCCTGGGGACCCGCATGGCCGTGGGGCCCACCTGGGACTCGCTCTACTTTTGCTGCCCTCACTGGGTGCTGCTCAGCCCTCCAGTCCCAGCCACGTCTCTCTCGGCCGGGGTTGGGCCCCTGCCCCGGGAGGGACCGTCCACACTCCTTCTGCCGCTGACTTGCTGGCAAACCTGCGTTTCTGCCCTGGCCTCTTGCCCACACAGACTTCCCGTACCTGCAGAGGGAATGTCTGGCTCGGCTCTTTCTCTGTGTCGTAGCTGAACATCCCGAGCAGAGGTTCCTCTTCTCCTTCCTCATCCACTCCCTTGGAAATAAAGCACAGGTCAGGCTCAAACCAGCCATGAGGAAACACACATGCCGGCCCCGGGCGCCCTGTCCCGCGGCTCCAGCGCAGTCTGGCGCAGGTTGCGGTGGAGCTGAGCTGTTCGGCCAAAACGCACTGAGCAAGTCTTAAGATGGGATGACACCACCCTGAACCTCC
>NW_009240276.1:0-525 GCF_000690835.1 Fulmarus glacialis | reverse complement strand
CAAAACGCAAAATCCAAAAGAAGGCAACCCCAGGCGACTGAAAAAACATCAGACGTATAAAAAGGGATAACTCTAATGTGTTGATATGGGCAGCTTTTTCACTGGATGTTATAAAACCCACAGTTAAAATATAATAAAATGCCTCACTGCTCCGTTCAGAGCCCCCATAGGAGGGTTCAGGAAAACAAGGAAACAGAGCGCCAAGTTAATTGCACCTTGTTAAATATAACCATTTACACAACTAGACCTTAATGGGGCACTTTCTGTATCTACTGCAGTTTTATATGTCTGAATTATTTTCCAAAGCAGCTTTTGTGTATCTGCAAAGCAGATGCAGGGGTGTATGTATTGCTGCAGGGTGTATAGCAAGCATCTATTCACACCAGTTACAGACAAATACAGCTGTACTGTCTTCACTGGAGATACTACTGGTGCACAGCAAAAGTCAGGTCCCTTCTACAGAGAGACTTGCTTAAAAAGCAAGAATGAGTCTACATTTACACTGTTTTAAAAAAACAGAGGTGC
>NW_009240275.1:0-530 GCF_000690835.1 Fulmarus glacialis | reverse complement strand
GCTTCCGAGTTGGTATTCTGCTTGAGTATAATGAAGCACTTGTAAAAATCAATCTGTGGATTGGAATTTAATATTACATGTGCTTAACATGAGTGAATAGGAGGCAGAGTTGTTTAAATGGTGGAGTACGTATTGATTATGCATTTGCATGTACACTGTAATGTCATATTACTCCTTTTTAAAATAACAGTTACCATTGAATCACAATTTCCAAGGGATGAGTATGAACCTCCTATCTCAGGATAGATTTAGGACATTGCTGATCTTTCTTTACATGAATTTTTGAAAATCATGTCAGAAAAAGGGCATGTTTTGAAACATACTGCTGAATTAGAAGTCAGTCCTCAGTTGCATACAAAGTAAATGTTAGATTCCATCCTAGCAAAAAGAGCTGAAGTTCCAGCTCGTCTCCAAGTTGCGTATTTGCTAAAGAAGGAGAGCTTCTAATGCTCAGTGCTTTTCAGGTCAAGACATGGAACAGTGTAACGACAAGTGATGGAAGTTTCATTTGTAGTTGAGCCAGAAGAGCG
>NW_009240274.1:0-531 GCF_000690835.1 Fulmarus glacialis | reverse complement strand
CTTCTACTGCTGATCCACTTGCAGAAGGCTTTCTTGTTGCCCGTCACATCCATTGCTAGGTTCAATTCCAGCTGAGCTTTGACTTTCCTAATTTCATGCTTGCGTGCTCGGGCCCCGTTGTGCTGTTCCTGCTGGGTAGACCATCCCTGCTTACACCTCCGTGCGCTCCCTCTTTGCATTTGAGGCCAGTCGGGAATTCCCTGCTTACCCCTGCTGGCCTCCTGCCAGGCCTGCTCAACTTTGTGCACATTGGTCTCATCATTCCCCTTCGCTTTGAAGAGGTTGTCCTTGAAGTTCAGCCAGCTTCCCTGAGCCCCTTTGTCCTCCAGGGATCCCCACTGTGCCATAGGATCCTTCCGGGCAGATCCCTGAACAAGCCAAAACCTGCTCTCCTGAAGTCCAGGTCTTGCTTGCTTCTCTCAGGATCGCAGACTCTGCCGTCTCATGGTTGCTGCAGCCAGGGCTGCCCTTAACCTTCACATTCCCGACCAGTTCTTCCTTCTTTGTGAGTAACAGGTCCAGCAGAGCATC
>NW_009240273.1:0-533 GCF_000690835.1 Fulmarus glacialis | reverse complement strand
CTATGATTCTATGATTCTATGATATGGGACTGTTAAAAACTGCTTTTGATGCCAGCTGCTATTTTTAAGCATCTCGGTATGAATCTCAGATTCGGTGACCCCAGAATGAACTCTCATACAACGCTGCTATAATTTTAACAGGAGGAGGAATGGCTACAAAATTAGATAAGGAAGTCTCTGACAATTTTACAAAACTGGCAGTGTAAGGATTAAACAGGTTATATAAAAATTAGTAATAAGGTTAAGATTAAATATGTCTGTGCTTTTATATTGATGCTAAAAACAGAAATGGGAGTATGTGAACTCACATATGTGTGTGTATATGCACATATACACACGTGTGCAAAATGGTAGTTTATTCATGTAACATAAATAGATATCTATTGCATATATGTGCATATGTGCATATGTGTAACGGTAGTAGAAAGAAGACAATAGAAGATACAAATGATACAGGAATGAAAGGATAGGCTACATCTATAAAGGAATTATATTCATTCATTAAAGCATATCATATAAGTATAAATATATCT
>NW_009240272.1:0-530 GCF_000690835.1 Fulmarus glacialis | reverse complement strand
AAAAAAAAATAGGGGTGTGGGGTGCGTGCCTTGTGACTTCTTTGCCTCTTAAATGGACCGTGCTTTGCTTTGGAATACCTTCAGGAAGAAGGGCCGGTCTCTGTGTCACCTCAAGATGGAGTGGCTTCCTACAGCTATCCCCAGAAGGTACTATCTAGTACTTTATTGTGGTAGCCCTGTGGAGAGGTGACCACTCTGCTCGGTTAGTGTCAGTTTGTGGGGTCCCTCCACCTGCCCCTTACAGCATCTCGTAGCAAAGAACGCAATTCCCTGTAAATATAAGCAAAACAGCAGGGTGAGAAGATGCCTTGCAGGTGTCTGCAACTCTAAACCGCTATTTTCAAGCCAATTGTTAGAGAATGTGGATAGTTAGCTGCCTTTACAGCTAGGACTTCCAAAATGCATTTATGTGAAGTGAGCATTTTTGAACTATGTGGTATTTCCACAGTCTCTGTCAAAGCCAGTTGTAGAGGCAGTCTACTGAATACTCTTGACTCTTTTTTCCAGGTGTTGGTGAACTCTGCAGCAGT
>NW_009240271.1:0-533 GCF_000690835.1 Fulmarus glacialis | reverse complement strand
GTGGGGCAATTCACGGCCATTTACTTTCTTCATTCCTGGATTATGATCTCAGCCCTCGCAAGCCATCCCTCCCGTCTCCCCCCCAGCCTCTCCTCCCACCTCTCTTGAGCTCCTTATCTGACAGCAAACGAGTATGTAAATACCTATAGCTGCCTATGTTTAACACGCTCAAACATTATTGATTTGTTGGGCTGCTCGAATATTTTCTTCCTGTCCAGATCTGGTTTCAAAATTGCTCATTCAGACGGTTCGTCCCGATGCTACAATACAATAATTGTTAAAAAATTAAGCATTTCAAATGGACTCGTTGATTTGCATATAAATTAAAATTACTATGCCTCACGTATTCCAGTTGTTTTATGATCATTTCGAAATTAGCGCTTAACCACTTGAGCTCAAAGAATATATAAATGTCTGTATTGACTCACTAATGAATTACCTAATTAAAACGTCCCGAGGACGTCGGTCGTTAGGAGGATTGTTAAACCGGGGCACACCAGGGGTAAGGATGACGGTGCGAACCGGAGCGGAGC
>NW_009240270.1:0-528 GCF_000690835.1 Fulmarus glacialis | reverse complement strand
ATCCATGTTGGCCAACCGTACCACACTTGTTCGACTTTCTACGTGTTGGTCAGGACTGTTCTCGTGTTTTGAGGAGGTGTCCTCCTCAGAGATCAATCAGCTCTTCTGGGGCCTCTTATGTGATCCAGCCAAGGCAGTCTCCTATGTGATCCAGCCAAGCAGCTCCCTGAAAAAGGCAAAATCTTCTCTCCTGAAAGCTAGGGTTGTAATTATGCTATTTGTACTATTCACTTCTGTCAGAATGTTAAGGTTTTCAGACTCATGGTCAATGAAGCCAAGGTTGCCCTAAACCTTCACAGGCCCAATCTTTTCTTATCAGCTCTTTATGAGTATTAGCTCCATCAGAGCATCTCCCCACGTCAGCTCTTCAGTCACTTCTGACAAGGTATTTTCTTCAACCCAGCTCCAGAAATCTCTGGTTTGTTTGTGCCCAGGTCTGTGGTCCTTCCAGCAGCTATCAGATTGGTTGATACCCTTTATGAGTACTAGGCCCTGTGATCATCATAGCTCTTCCAGCTGTCTATGGAA
>NW_009240269.1:0-533 GCF_000690835.1 Fulmarus glacialis | reverse complement strand
CCCCCCACTTGCATCCATCCAGCACCCCCAAACTTCCAGGTGAGAACTGCCGGGGCCACCTGGGAGCACAGCCCTCACTGGAGATGAAACCCCAATGGGGTGGTGAGAGGGCAGCCGACATGAGCTGGGGGGGCTGCCCGGCTCCTGGCAGTGTCCCAGCATCATCCATCCTCCTTGGGAAGGTTGCACCGGGAGGCACGGCTGTGCCAGAGGGAGCCCACGGGGAGGGAGCCCACGGTGCTGAGGCATGAGAGCCAGGAACTGGCATGCAGGGAGGTGCCCACCCCTGCGCAGCCCCCTGCTCTCGGGTGGTGACGGAGGGGAAGGAGGAGGTGGTTGTGGTGACACGGCCTGGGCCCCGTGGGTAAACAAATAGGGCGCTTTGTTCCTGCTGGGGCACAGCCAGGTGGCACAAGGGACACTGGCTTGTGAGTCATCCACAGCCAGCCATCATGCAGTCCACGGGAGGAGGCAGGGGAAGGCAGCTCCCCGTGGCCGCGCTGCCTGGAGGCTCCTACCTCTCTGCCCCTGGC
>NW_009240268.1:0-525 GCF_000690835.1 Fulmarus glacialis | reverse complement strand
TGGAGGACGTGCCAGTCTCACCTGTCAGCAGCCCTTGGGGAACTGAATTTAATCATTGCTCTCACCAGCATGGGTTGCAAAAAATACTTCTCTCTCAGTTAACATCAGTTGTGATAGATCAGATTTCTAGACTGAGCTGAGCAGTCTCCTCTCCTGGCTGCACTTGGGACAATGGTATCTGGTGGGAGACTTCAAGGTTACAGATGCCTCGCAGTTTTGGAAGTCTTTTCCCCAAAGAAACCAGCACTGCGTATGGACAAAGGTGACCTGTTTACTTCCAGCTTTGCGTCTGTACGTGCTGATTCCAGAAGGGCCTGTCCAGATCACGTAGCCAAGCCCTTCTTATGACCTTCCCGATGTGCCCAGAAGTGGCTGCGTCTGGGGAAAAGAGTTGGTCTAGTCTCCTTAGATGTTGCATGTCCCACTTGAAGTCAGATTATATGAAAACCAGTAGGGTTTCCACATAATCCAGAACGGGATTATTTCATATAACAAGGAGAAAGGTTCTGCATCTCAGCATTAACT
>NW_009240267.1:0-527 GCF_000690835.1 Fulmarus glacialis | reverse complement strand
ATTTTTCTCCTTTTCTTTTGGTAGCGTCTTCCTGTAATAGGAGCGTAAATGACATGGCATAACTCAGACCATTTATTCTAAGAAACGCTGAGGAAACTGTAATCCAATTGTTAAAATACTACTGATGCAGGTGATACCTTGTAAGCAGAAGTTCACTAAGAGGTAGAATAAAGTGTTTTCAGAAATGAATAGGAGATAGATGAGCCCAGGACAAATGAGGTGCCAGCTGGTGACTGACGTGCACAACATGCCAACCACGTCTGTATTTTTAAGCTGCAAAATTCTGATGCCACATGGTTTCTCTTCTTTTGCATTGCCTGTCAGCTTCCATTTTTGCTGATAAGCGGCAGACATAGAGAAGAATAACCAAAAAAATGCTTGAGCTGTTAATAAAACAGCTTTTACTGAAATACAATTCCCCGTCCCAGTTACTGAACAGGAGCTTTGACTGTAATCAGATCTTTTGTGTTGTGGAATTCAGTGCAAACATACGCCTTCAACTTGATGTGTCAACTGAAAAAACCTAA
>NW_009240266.1:0-526 GCF_000690835.1 Fulmarus glacialis | reverse complement strand
CCCCAGGGCTCTCCCGACAGCAGACACAAACACAGAAATCTGCCCAGTGATTTGTCCACACAGCACTCTGGGGTCCTCCAGAGCTTTGCAGTGGCTCTCTCACAAGAACAGTTTGATCATCGTCAACTTTTCATTAACTTCATTAACTTTCATTAACTTCTTCGTCCTTGCTACCCAGAAGTGACACATACCTCCTCTCCTTGCCATTCCACTGTTTGAATCGCAGAGTCTCTGTCACATTTGGATCATCTGAAAACCATAGTTCTTTGGAAAGAGGTGGACGCATATAGGGCAGGGCAGGATCTTCAGACACAATCAGCACCTTCAAGTGGTCATCAAACACATCAGCTGCACCGATGCCAGGCAAATGGCAAAACATACAACAGAGGCTCTGAAGCAAGCACAGTATTCAGTCATCCACACAAGTCTGCTCTAGAACAGGGCATCTCTTACCCGGGCACCAGGGTCACGAGCCCGAATGGATCTGGCAGCAGCAAAAGCAGCAGTTCCTCCACCGATCAGCAGG
>NW_009240265.1:0-530 GCF_000690835.1 Fulmarus glacialis | reverse complement strand
CTGTGAGCGTGCTCAGGGTGCACACGTGTTCAGGTGCATGCTGTGAGCATGCACATGTGTGTGCAGGTGTGTGATGCGAGCATGCTCAGCGTGCACACATGCGCTCAGATGCAGCCAGCGTGTGCGTGTTTGGGGTGCACACGTGTGCTCGAGCGCGTGACGCCAGCGTGTGCGTGCCCAGGTGCCCACACGTGCTCGGGCGCACGCAGCCAGCGTGTGCTCCCAGAACTGCAGATCGTGCACGTCCGTGGCGTGTCTTGGCACACGCGTGTGCATGCTTATAGCGTGTCCGTGCCGTGTCCCCCCGCCCCACAGCAGCTCCTGCCCCAGCACCGAGCCCTCACCCTGGACGGCGCCAGCCAGCTCAGCCTCTACACGTCCCCGTCCCTGCCCAACATCTCCCTGGGGCTGCAGGCCACCGTCACCGTCACCAACTCCCACCTCAACGTGAGTGGGGCTGGCGTGGGGACCCTGCGCCCTGGGGGGGTGGCACAGGGACCCGGAACCCCATAGGGGTGATGTGGGGACCC
>NW_009240264.1:0-526 GCF_000690835.1 Fulmarus glacialis | reverse complement strand
AACAGTGAGACAGTGACAGCCAGTGAGAGGGGGACTGGATAAGGTACTGCAGGTACCTAATGAGGATATGGGTTCTTTTTTTCCAAGTGCTTTTGAATTCATTTTCTGTTTGGGAAAAAGCAAAATGTGGTATGAGTATGCAAGCATCACTGACCGATGTTTAAGACTTCCCAGCTGGTTGTTAGTATGCCTGTTGGTATTTCTCCTATTTGTTTGATTTTGGAAGAGCACTGGCTTCCTATGCTTCAAAAGAATTGCTCTGGCTTGGTGTCCAATGTCACTCTTTCTTCCCCAGTAACTTCTAAACAGGTTGGCTGAGATGTGCTATCCATTTGCTTAATTACACTGCCATCACCTTTCTTTTCAACTGACCCTGAGCACCCAGGTCAGAAGAGTGAGCAAGTTCTCCCCTCCTCATTTTAAGTTATTCTCGTGTTAAGTGAACTATTCTAAAAAGTGTATCCTTCCAGCTTGTTTTGCACTGGAATTGTGATCATCTTCTCTCTATATATCTGTGCATCTCCCC
>NW_009240263.1:0-529 GCF_000690835.1 Fulmarus glacialis | reverse complement strand
GCCATATCTCTCCTTTATTTCTGGCATTCTAACAATAACCACCCCACTTTTAAGCCTCTTGTGTTGACCTATCATTGCATCAAGAACCTGAGGTGTGGCACCAGCACTGGGCTTCTGACCTGCAGACCCCCCTAGTGGTGTCCTTACTTACGCAGCCTGGAAGTTGTAATTTTTTCTCATGACCTGGCTTACCTGTGATCTGTTGTAGGGCATAGGGCAAAGACAAACGCTGTTCGCTGGTGAACGTGACCGTTGCAGCATCTACCCTCACAACTGCAGAGCTAAGTGAGCAACAGCTTTGCTATACAAATGTGCAAGTCTCTCAATACTTTCACATTTCTGCATCAGAAGAAAACCATCTGAGACAAAAAGCTTTCTAGTGAAGCAAAGGGTGGAAAAAAGATACTTCCTGGAGTAGGCAATATACTGATAGAGGTGCAATTTTTGTTTTTCAGAACGAAGCTTAATTCTGCACCCAGGTAAAAGTTAGTTGAAACTGATACCTGTTGGCCTTCTTTCTGCTTAGTTC
>NW_009240262.1:0-527 GCF_000690835.1 Fulmarus glacialis | reverse complement strand
GTGAGAGCAGGCTCAGAGGTTTCTCCTCCACCTTGTACACCACCCTACCATCCTGACAGACACTGTCCCTCTCGGCCACCCAAATCTCTGCTGGTAGATGCTGCAAGCCATATGTAGCTTTGGTGGTGGGAAAAGAGCAGCTGCCGCTTCTTCCGATGTTACTATAGCTTGGTACCGCGCTCAAGCCTGTTTTCATCTGCCCCACTCTCGTTGTAACTGCGCATTTGTCTGCTGCAAACTAAGCCAAACTGCAGCCTGGCCAGAATGTAAAAACTGCTATAATCAAAGCAAACGTTCAGGAAATTTCACTGCTGCCAGTCCTTTCCCTTCTTGTGCTTTCTCAGTTGTAGCATCCTGCAGTCTGGCATCTGGAGCCAGCCAAGACAAGGACCAGGCCTGCAAAGCTCATGAAAACATCCGATACATCCCTTGAAAATGCCGTGGTGCATCGGGGGGCAGTAACCCTCTCCTGCACCTACAAAGAGCTGTGCTGCCTTTGAAGCATGAGATTCAGCTGGAATTTTTAA
>NW_009240261.1:0-530 GCF_000690835.1 Fulmarus glacialis | reverse complement strand
GAGGGGGTGGGGGAGGGTGGCACGGGAAGTCAGGTGTTAAAAAACTCAATTAGCATTGAACTCTGCAAAATACTTTTGTCAGACAGGGGAGATTTCAAAATGTCAAAACATTTTATTCTGAAAACATGCAAGTAAAATGTTTTGACATTTTCAAAATGAAATGTTTCGTTAAAGAAATGGTGAAACATTTCATTCTGAGAAACAAACCGGTCCAACTTAGTATTTCAAAACCCCTTCACCATTTAAAAACTGACTTCATTAGAAGAATAAGGTCAGAAGGAGATTAAATAATTCAGAACTGAAACAAAATATTTTTTAGTTTGACTTAAGCTGGTATTCTAATGTTTTTGTTCTGTAACATTGAAAACCTTAAAAAATTTCCCCAGCACCCTTTTACCTTGATTCCTGCTCGTTCTCCCATCCAACCACTGATGTGAAATGCATTAGAGATTCAGCTTTGAGCTTTCACATTTCTGTTTGTCCTTATGTTTACTATTTTCCTCTTAGAATCATAGAATCATGGAATCATT
>NW_009240260.1:0-520 GCF_000690835.1 Fulmarus glacialis | reverse complement strand
AAAAAAAAAGAAAAAAGAAAAAAGTTACATGAGTATGACCGCAGAATTTCATGCTCGCTGTTAGCCATATAGATAAAAGATCATTTGTTGGGGAGTAAAACCTTCCACAGTGCACTAAGTCTTGGTACTGAAGAGAACGGAATGAGGCTTCTAATGCTGTAGTCCGTGCACGTGGGTGGTCCTTTGGTTACCAATAATTAAAGAGCAAGTGGAAGCTGCGTCTTCTCATCCCTAAATGCTCAAACTTGCTCCCAGTTAAAACAATAGTCTTCTCAGTTCTCTAATTGCAAATGCTGGGTTGGGGCAGAGGAGGCGAGAGAGAGGTTAAGTCTAATTTCTTGGGACTGGGTGCTGAGCCAGGGAGCAGTTCTCTCAGCGCCAGCTTTGGTTGACCTTGTAGAACTCTGCAATTAAACATTGGTTGCATAAGCAGGTTGCGTTCGTATTTAATAGGTAATCTTTCTCGTGTGAGAATGAGGTGTTATATCTTGTATTTTATTTTTATGCTAACTTTATAGAA
>NW_009240259.1:0-519 GCF_000690835.1 Fulmarus glacialis | reverse complement strand
TTAAACAAAATATTCCAAGCATGTGAGAGCTGTGTTCATTACAAGCTGCTGCAGTGAAGCTATGTGTGCTGGTGTTCCAGACGTCTTAATCTGAGCTATTAAATACCTCACACCAACTTGGTTATGCAGCTTTATAATGTATGGTTTGTTTGCTAACAAGAAGTCCACTGTTATTTCCTCACGCTCCAGGATGGCCTCGACGATGAATCCTGGTTCATTCATGTATACCCCTGCATGTTTGGGTTTTTTTGAACCTGCTGTGTATTACTGTCCATTTGTCAACATTCAATTTTATTTACCATACGTAAGACCATTTGCAGAGCAATTCCAAATCCTTATGAAATCCGTCTGCAGCTGTCTTGGGGTTCAGCATTTCACTTTCTCCATCAACACTCCATGGAAGTTATCTACATAGAAGAAAACAACATCGGCATCAATTCTTGTCCCCTCCGAGACCTATTTTAATTCTTGGCCCAGCTGGAAGAGGTCCTTCGGTATTGTCAGCTGTCTTCTGTTTTG
>NW_009240258.1:0-529 GCF_000690835.1 Fulmarus glacialis | reverse complement strand
GGCTTGGGGTTAGCTTGGGTGACCTGCAACCTTGCTCAGCATAACCTTCCTCCAGGGAAAATCTGGATACAAATTCTAAGGGTTTGGAAGAAGCAGCAAATGGTTCTCCATGGTTTTTGTGTGCGTAGGGCCTGTTGTGTTAATGTTGGCTGGTTGCTCACACCTTCTGGTGTGGAGCCGTTTGCTCAGGCAGCTCTTGCCGATCAGGCTCAATGAAGAAACTTTCTGTCCTTTTGTGAGAAGGGAAAAGGGCTGGGAATGAAGACTGGGGCAGCATGTTCTGCAAGGAAGAGAAGGAGTGGGGGATGTCCACAAGTGGGGAAGATGACTGGCTATATGTGAAAAGCAAGCCAACAACTTTAAATGAGTTTTAAATTTTAAATATGGTAAGAAGGCCTCTTTGAACAACTGAGGGAGCCTTTCACCACTCCATCCCCTACGCCCTAGATTTACCATTTCCTCCTCATCTTCCGTATCTGTTTCATGTGCTGTTTAAAGACTACTTCTCATTAGCAGAGTGGAGCTCAGG
>NW_009240257.1:0-518 GCF_000690835.1 Fulmarus glacialis | reverse complement strand
ATAACTTTTCTGGACCCTTGGGCTTCTGGAGGGATTATGTGGTGTAGTCATTGTCTGCATGGCCTAAAAATCCCTCATCTATACTCAGTGAACCTTTTGCTTTGTGCAAACCCAGCTAAATGTAGGTATATAAACTGCTCTTCAATTTATTGTCATTTGTAGAAGTTGAACTGACTTTGGGAATATGAGTGCTAGGAAGACCTACCATTGTAAACAGAAGTAGTAACACCATTTATGATATAATTTCAAATTATTAGGCTCTACTCTGCCAAACCAAATGCTGAAGGCAAAATGTCACACTGGATGTGTGCTGCAGTGTTATTTTTCTTTTGGTGTGAATAAAGAGGTGTTTAGAGGCACCAATGACAAGTGCTGAAGAGGGAAGTGTTTCTTCAGCTGGCTCTTCTCTTGAGTCTCCTCAGCTGCTCATGCCCTGCTGCAGATTCCTGTCTCAAACTGGGATTGCAGTCCTTTAAAAAGACTGAGAAAGATTCAGGGCCACCCAGATAAAGCAGACA
>NW_009240256.1:0-526 GCF_000690835.1 Fulmarus glacialis | reverse complement strand
CATTATATTATGTTCCTATAAGTCACAGTGGAGGGAGGGGTTGTCATTGGCACACTACATTTGTTCAATTCTAAAACAATTGGGTTTTGACGTGTACTAAGGATGTAGAAGTAGACCATATCTCTCCATATTACAGGCATATGATATTTTCAAATATATCTAACAAAGTGACTGAGGCAATATAGCCAGCCTGGCAGTACAGTTGTTGCTTCTTACAAAAGTGATTAGAAAGATATATGCAGTAAGATATATGTCCAGGGGTCTGAGCACCTTGTTGCATGCAAGTCTGAGTCACAAAAGTATTTTTAAAAAGAAAAGTTGGTGGATATTCAATGGGATCTTAAAATATTTTGTTATCATTTAATAGTTGCATATACTTGGTTCATCATCTTCCGATTTGTTCTGGTCTTGGTATGCGCACTGTTGCCTTTTCTTTTAGAATGTTTGCTCAGAGCAAGGAGGATTTCCCTTGTATGTGTTTGAGCGAGCACAGCACAACATGAGGGGATTGAGTGCTCCCTCAGTA
>NW_009240255.1:0-530 GCF_000690835.1 Fulmarus glacialis | reverse complement strand
TGCCACCCCACGTGTGCTGCACGCTGCTCTGAAACACGAGTGTCGGGTGGCAACAGCCAACAGGCAGCACCATGGGGACACCCCGCAATCAGCTGCAGGGTGGCTGGCATCCCCGGCTGTGGGCTTTGCTGGGGAGGCAGGTGGAGGAGCTGTTGCGTGCTGCCATGGCCCACGTGCAGGAGCGCTCCCCGGCCACTCTGCCGGCACAGAGGCCGCAGCGAAGGGAAGGGGTGGCGGGACAGGGACCGAGCCCCAGCCGGGCAGGTGGTAGCAGGGAGGACACCCAGCATCTTACCCCAGCAGCAAGACTTTCCCCAGGCTCCGTTGCCCCCTGGGCCAGAAAACCTCAGGTTTCCTCAGCAGCCCGGCCCACTCTCTGAGGCCGGGTGTTTGCTCTGCAGAGGCACAGGGGTCCTGGGTGGGAGAAGGGAAGGAGAGAGAAGCTGTCCCCTCAGCCAGGGCGGCAGCTGCACCTCCCGGAGCAAGGGCCAGGCTGGCAGGGGAAGACGCGCGGGACCTCCTGCCGCTCC
>NW_009240254.1:0-526 GCF_000690835.1 Fulmarus glacialis | reverse complement strand
TTTATAAAACGATTTCTTTAGATAATCTAGGAAAAAAAAATTAAGTGTAGCAACAGTTCTCCTAAGGCAAAGTTATTTTACTCAAACTATACATACCACACTTATTTAAGGCTAGCTATCATTTTTACTTCTAAATTCTGTAATGACTGTTTTTTTCTTTGAGGCGTATCTCTACTAGAGATGCTGAAGGAAACAAAGTGTACTAAATCTACTGTTTAGACGAAGTGGACAAGAATTTTTTCCTTTCTCAGAAAAGTTAAGGGTTTTTTTTATAATATCTTGGCCTGATCAAGCACTAGAATTTGCAGACAACCTCAAAAATTTTAGGGTTTTTTTTCTTTAAATATTTGATCCACTGACAAGCCATGGTAACTCTAAAAAGCTCGATTTTCCCCCCCCAAAAAATGTTAAAATAGTATCAAAATAGGTTTTTAAACAAGTTTGCTGAAATAAGTCTTTTCTGAGAATAATTTCTATTTTGATCAATTAAAGCAACTTACAGGGAAAGTTGCTTTGCAGAACACCT
>NW_009240253.1:0-500 GCF_000690835.1 Fulmarus glacialis | reverse complement strand
AGTCTTTTTGGCAAGGGCCTGAAAGCGTACTGACTTTCGAAATCCAAGCGGCTTTTCCCTGGGTTGAAACACAAACTCGGTGGCTTACAGCTATGATCTCGATCCTTACGTTTGGTTGAGTTTCCCAGAGATTTTAGAGCCCTCTCCTGAAGACAGATTGTTTTTTCCCTGCATCCAGATATGTGAACTCTCCGCGCAGCTGGAGTTGGAGTCCCAAAAATCTCTGCAGCTCGAAGCTACAAATCAGGAGCTGCGAGGGCTGGTGGCTCTTCTGCCACATTATTTGGAGACTCCTGGGGCGGGTCATACCCCAGCAGCGCCTTACGGGAAAGAGCGCGAGCAGCGAGCACAAGAAGACGTGAAAGAGGAGCAATACCTCAGCCTCCTTTTGCAGGTCAGTTTATGTACCATTTGTATCTGTAGTCGGCGTTGCGTTCATTTGCGGTTGTGGTCGTGGCTTTTGGGTGTTTTGCCTGGGGCATCTGGCTCTCTCTGTTAGC
>NW_009240252.1:0-529 GCF_000690835.1 Fulmarus glacialis | reverse complement strand
GGGACACACAGGGGATGGGGAGGGGTCGGCGCTGCGGATGAGCTGAGTTAAATCTGCAAGGGAGGCAGTTTGATTAAAATTAGGAGCGGCTGCCTGGAATTCATTAACTGGTGTCTTTTATGGCTCTTAATTAGCCCTGTCCCTTAAAGATACTGTCAGTGGGCTGATCCAGCTCCTGCTCAGCCTCCTCCTACCCCCTCCCAGTCTCCGCTCCTGCCTTGCTGAAAGTCTTCCCCCTGAAAAAAACTAATTATGGCAACAATTTGGCCCTTATTGCCCTGGGGTTGTTCTCCATGTGGGGCTCAGGCTGTTCTCCGCACGCGTTGTCTGCCCCGGGGTAACGCAGATGGTGTCTGGTACTCGGCGTACAGCACCTAGCACGTCGCAGCACAGCAGCGGGGGGCGGGGGGAGCTGCTGGAACGGAGTCGGCAAAGGGATGACAAGCGGTCCCTTGATTCAGAGAGTCTACTGAGACTATTTATATCCTCTTCTTTTTCAGAGACGGGTGCTCCGGGACTTGGTGGAGGT
>NW_009240251.1:0-521 GCF_000690835.1 Fulmarus glacialis | reverse complement strand
GCTCTTGAGTATGAAGCAGTGATCCATTCTTCTTCTCCTTCTGTGTCTGATCTTCAGAGCCTAAAGAGACAGTTAAAATAAAATGGGACGTGTGGGGGGCGGGGAGCGGACAGTTAAAGGACTGGAGCTTTATGGTGGGTGACCCTGATATAACATGTAAGCATAGGCATACCCAAGGGGAGCTCTGAAAAGGAGCATCAGTTGATTGAAGCCTTTATGAATACCTCCACTACCAAGGTTTAACTAAACCTCCCAACAATACTCCTTGTCCTTGGTGTCAGATGCTTAGATAAATTCATCTTACACAGCTCTACTTTACTAAAAATAAGGTGCTAAATCTAAGTAGGCTATCATGCTACTAGTATCTAGTACTTTCAGAGATGAGTTTATTCCCTGATGAAATGAATATGATGATTAGCCCCTGATTTGCTGAGGAGTGATTCAAAGAACAGAGGAGTCCATCTCCAGAAACAAACAGAAGATAAAAGTCTGCTCATCCACCTTCAAGCATCTTTCCTTGT
>NW_009240250.1:0-525 GCF_000690835.1 Fulmarus glacialis | reverse complement strand
CAGAGAGTCCAGCGGAACATTTGAAACCTTTGCCAAATCCTTGCAGGACGGCTGAAACGCTAGCTGTCCCAGGGAAGCATTTTTACTGAATCTCTTCACGTCAAATAAAACACAACTCTGGGTAAGCTTGTGTTTCAGTATTTTTAATAAGAGGAGATATTATACCCCTGCTGAGGAAATAAGGATTCAGCGTTTCGGAACAGACTGCCAAAAAAAGGCGGGGAGGTATTAATAGAATCCTCTTCGGGACAAAAATGGGGAAAACTTCATCAGAGTGAGAATTTTGGCAAATCTGGAAAAAGGAACATCAGTCAGTAATGCTCATGGTTCGCTTGGGTGGTAGGAGTAGCAATCTTAGCCTAGCAAATTCCCATGGGATTTGATTGGAATGAAAAATTAGACAAACATATTTAACTGGGCCTGAGAGAGGATTTATTTTTTTCCTGACTTGCTCATCCAGTTCCTGGAATGATTCTTGTCACCTTAACCGAAAGCGGAGGAGAAGGGAGCGCCAGGAAAGCAGGG
>NW_009240249.1:0-523 GCF_000690835.1 Fulmarus glacialis | reverse complement strand
AAGTGAGAGGAGGAGGGCTTTTTGTTTGTTTGAATAAGATGTTTTATGAGCATAGTCTAGATGTGGATGAGACTGGGAGTATGTATTGGCCTGTCCATTTATACGTACACAGTAAAATATTGGAAATTAGATTTTTACTTAGAATTTTACATTAAAACATTAAAAACCATAAAAAAATGGATGCACAGAAAATCATAAAAGGTTTGGACTTTTGTCATGTCGAGTGTCGCCATGTTGACATAATTATTGCTTACTTTGTGAAATATTTATACGCTTAATACAATTATGTAGCAGTCTCTCCCTTTTTGATTTCTGGTTTCTTCTTTTTCTGCCTCTCTAAACCCCATCATTTGTAGAGGTGAGTCAACCTTACACACAGAGTGAAACATAAACCAGCAAAATCTTGTTATTACCCACTGGCAAAATGTAGCATATTCTTTCTAAAAAGGCCACATTGGCTTTTGAAACTCAGTCCAGTTACACCACCCACCAGCTGGCAATAGTAAGGTATGCTTCTCAGTTT
>NW_009240248.1:0-519 GCF_000690835.1 Fulmarus glacialis | reverse complement strand
ATCACCCATGATTAATAATCTCATTTTTCTTGTCCTCTTTCTTTCAGGATAGACCTTAACCTAGCTCTGTTTAGTCTTGCCTTGCTGTTTTGAGTGTACACAATCTTATGACAAGACTAATATGTTATGTTTGGTGAGCCACAAGTCTTCCTTCTTCATGTGATAAATAAGAATGTTAGAAGTCGGAAGCACAGTTTTAATGTTAAAAAGGTAACATTTTCAGCTATGCAATGATATGATTAGCATGGCATGCATTACAGCCTAGCATCAACTAATACAGAAATATGTTGCCTGCTGAATGTTAGAAGATGAAGCCTATCATACATTCAAGCTTTCCATCTTCTTCATCATGTCAAATATGACATGAACTACAAATCTTACAAAATGTCACAGAAAACTGCAGTAGCAATTATAGAAAAACAGTCTAGTTTTAATATAGACAGATGTTATGTAAAGAGCACATGCAAGACAGTATGAAGTGGTGAATTGGGTGTCCATGGCAGCTGGGGGCTGCAGGGG
>NW_009240247.1:0-522 GCF_000690835.1 Fulmarus glacialis | reverse complement strand
CAACACAGGCAAGCCAGGGGGGCAAGGAACGGTTCTAGGCATGTGTTCTCCTCCCTGACCCCTTCTCCTTCAGTCGAACCACACAGTCCAGAGATTAAAGCCCAAGGCGCACTGGTCCCCCAGAGGAGATTGAATTTCAGATGCAAATAAGAACCAGGTGTGATGGGAACATGGTGGGGTTACGGTCAGACGGAGCAGCAGCATGCAGACCCACGCACAAACGCAAGCGTGCGCTTTGGGAAGGAACACGGAAACGTGCGTCTCTGAATGAAACCCACAAGATCCAAACACAACATCCAGCTTTATTCAGGCGGACCCGAGGCAGGTTGGAAGGCACGGGGGTCTGCACAGAGGAAAGGAGCGGCCAAAGCAATGTCGGTTGAACATGCACCGCTTCTGCCTCTTGGGGACACTGAGGCAGACAAGGAGGAATCAGGCGGGACTCGAGGGAATGGATTGCCTTAGCTAAATGGAGCAAAACCTTCAGGGGATTCTTCTCCTCATTCCACTCGTTAATCCATG
>NW_009240246.1:0-514 GCF_000690835.1 Fulmarus glacialis | reverse complement strand
TGTCGACCCGGGAGATTATGTGACGATAAAGGTCTGTAAGACTAAAGATGCATCACAAGCCATGCGCGAGGGTCCTGTGCAAGTACTGTTATGTACTTATTCTGCTCTTAAAGTTGCAGCTAAAGACGCATGGATCCACCACTCTCAGGAGAAAGCTGCACCGAACTCCCGGTCATGACCCTCCTTTAGCTGCTGTTCAGCACGATCGGAGGAATGCCACTCCAACACCTAACTCCAAGTTTCAGCTGGTGGCTATTATTACCAAAGACTGCCTTAAATGATTCACACTGCAGGCCTATAATTACATACCCAAAAATGCAGCCGGGGCCCGTGCATACTTGGAAGACTCACAGTCTCCCCGCTAAAAAGAAATGCCTCAGCCAAATATAACACAAAAAGAAGGAGAAGGAGCCTGTCTCTGGCTCTACCACCAGACTGTCACTCAAATGTAAATCTGTTGAGCAAAGCGGACGCAGTAGCATTGAGCCTGTCATTAGTGGGAGGCCCTGCACTA
>NW_009240245.1:0-522 GCF_000690835.1 Fulmarus glacialis | reverse complement strand
TTTTTTTAATTGCTGAGAGGAAAATCGAAAGGTGAATTACAGCTAAATGAAATGTCATTAGTATGAATATGTGGGGAGGTTTTGTTTAAACTCCAGCCTTGGTAAGCTCCCTCAAGGGGGCTCGGCTGCCTCTGATCCCCGGCTGAGTTTTCATGCTGAGCATCTGTGTGACCTTGGCTCGAACAGCTGAGAAAACCATTACGTTGTAAGAAAAAGCTGTGAGGAAAACAAGCAAACTCAAGCTGTACAAGACACCAAAGGTGAAATTGCAGACAGAGGTAAATTTGCCAAGATGGGGACAGTTAGCAGCTCAAGGACTCAGAGGAATAAAACACCAAAGCTGCAAGCTGTGAAATCCTCAGGTAAAAAATACAGAAGACAGGAGCTCAACAGCAGCAAGGAACTAAGGATGCTCAGCTTTGGGGCTTGCATTCACGTTATTCTACCGTGCGTGTTAGGAAATAAATCATTGCCTTTACTTTGAAGTCGAGTATACCCTTCTTTTTTTCTTTTTTTTTTTTT
>NW_009240244.1:0-517 GCF_000690835.1 Fulmarus glacialis | reverse complement strand
GGAACTTTGATAGTCCCTTAATATCAGTATCTTTTTGTAATTCCTTGAGGCAGCTGTTTGGCAGAACACGGTGCTCTGCAGCCCTCGCATCCAGCAAGGTATGTGCAAATGAGTTGTCAGAAACTCATTTATTTTGTGAAGAGATTATACTCCAAAGAGTATAATTCTGATATAACTGTGGACAGTTTTATTGCCTATTTTGGTACCTTAGTAGACAGAAATAGAGGTTTTGGAAGAGGAGGAAGAGCAGAGTAACTTTGACTTCTCTTTGTGTTTTATATAATGTTAAAGCAAAAGTGGATGGGTAGATGCTGGACTTCAGGGCATGTGAAGGTTTATGGGTTTCATGCGTATCAGTAACAAGTCAGTTTTCCTTTTAATAGCTTGATTTAAAGCAGGCCTGGGCTGTAGCCATGGAAGGTAATTGCATTGCCCTGTAATTTTGTTAAAGTTAAATTTCCTGTTCCACACAGGCTGTTGCAATCATGCAAATGGCTTGTAACATGAACATACAGGG
>NW_009240243.1:0-525 GCF_000690835.1 Fulmarus glacialis | reverse complement strand
ATCAGGGACTTTGAAACCTTCCTGAAGCACGGTGGAGGCGTGTGCCTTTTCCGTAGACCCCACTTGATCGGACTGTCCTACCGGAGAGCGGCTGTCTGTGGCAACGGCGTCGTGGAGCCCGGCGAGCAGTGCGACTGCGGGGCGGCGGAGGTGGGTGCCGCAGGAATTATGGCTAAATATGTACGTTTGTACGGTTTGTATGAGCCCTTGGACTAAGGGCCCAGCTGAAGTAGAGACCAGCCCAAGGAGGATTATGTCTGGTTTTAGATCGTTTCCATATTGACATCGATCTGATGGCAGCTTTGCCCACTTTCTTCTGCTAGGTGTTGCCCAAGTGTAGCGTTTTGGGGATAAGAAGGAAGGGGACAACCTCAGACAGCAAAAAGCTCAGGGGGAACAAAAAACTAGAATAACGTGGTTTTGCGATGTCCCCTAGGCATGCTTGAAGGATAAATGCTGTACTAAAACATGTCGGTTTAAGCCAGGAGTGAAATGTTCCTCTGGATTATGTTGTAATGAATGTCA
>NW_009240242.1:0-522 GCF_000690835.1 Fulmarus glacialis | reverse complement strand
TCTGTCCCAGCCGGAACCAGGACATCTGTTAAAACTGACAGTGAGAATGGTTCACTGAAAACTGCAGAAGAGCATGCTATGCCTAGTTTAACTCTTTGTGCATTGATTATGAAAAAGAAAGCTGAAAACAGATATTTCGACCACTTCACACTTGATGAGAAGAAATGATTTTTAGTCAGACAAGTGGGATTCAGCCTTGGGCAAAGGTTCTGGGTATCTAAAGCCCCATTACAGCCGGTGAAGATCAGTCAAAGTTGTCATTCAGTGTGGCCTATGGAGTCCTTCAGCTCAATAGCCAGTAAGTACCTGTCTTAGGATGACCTGAATCACTGTCTTGGCCCCTAACTGACGACTAAAAGCTGAGCCATATGCAAATATCTAAACTGAATGTTTTAATTGCAAAGTGAATGCCATAGAAGTAAATATACTTTGTACAAGTATCTACAGCTATGAAAAATGCACATTAGTCATGTAAGGAATATTTCTTCTGTTGAAATGTTCCACAACTAGGTTCGAAGGGGG
>NW_009240241.1:0-519 GCF_000690835.1 Fulmarus glacialis | reverse complement strand
CTAATGTTGAGATTTAGCAGTAAAAGAGGCTTTAGCAGCACAGCTTAGTCTTTCAAAAACCATGAGCAGGTCAAACCTGTAAGCTGAGCAAATCAATCACTATACCCATTAATTCAAAAGCTTTTATTAAAACTGCTTCACTAATTTAAATTTTTGTTCTCAACATTTTTGGTAGAGAGGCTAGTTCCAATTAATATATTGTAAAGCCAATGATATAATTCTCTGAATCTTTGTTTTGGGGTAATGAATTTAAAGACTAATATGTATTTTCTGGATTAAATGCATGTTTATTTTAAAAAGTGTGAGGTGCTCTTTGGACCATTTTGTATTTGATAAAGTATACTGTTACAACGAACAAATTGGTGTTTAATAACAGAGTGCCCTAGATAAAAAAAGTATGGCACATGTCCCTGTTCCTATTATTATTGTAATTATTAGAATATAATAGGAATTACTGTAATTTGATATTAGTCTAATTTTCCCTAGTCTGATTCCTGTCACGTCTTTCTGTAAACTTTG
>NW_009240240.1:0-520 GCF_000690835.1 Fulmarus glacialis | reverse complement strand
TCCCTGAGCCAAAGGTGAACTTGAGGCTGTTGTCACAACAGCAGAGCACTTTACAGAAACCCGGAGGGTTAGCTCCCAGCTGCTGACATCTCCACCAGTGGGGCTGTGCTGGCAGCCTCCTCACTTACATCCCGGGCAAGCGGGATGCTCGCTCTGAAGTGGAAACATGCTCCATTTCTGCAGAGTGCGTCAGTGGAGGGCAACTTCACTTGCTTGGCTTTTTTGAGGGTCCCTCCACTTCTGGCTCTCTGCTCACCCACATTACGTTCCTTCTTTCACTGTCCACTCCTTATCCAGGCTGAAAGCAAGAATCATAATGATCTGCAGCTTTTTTCTCTCTCTGGTTATGCTCAGAAAAACAATCTACATACCTAGAGCTATTTGACACGAGTATCAGGAAATGTTTGCACCAAGCACGATCTGGCCCTTGCCAAAGTTACCTGAAAGTCCTAAGGTAAGGAACAGAACTGAACCCCCTTTACATATCCCCCAAGGCCTTCCACAGCCATACACAGGTACT
>NW_009240239.1:0-514 GCF_000690835.1 Fulmarus glacialis | reverse complement strand
GGAATGCCAATAACTGAATCCCCAGACAATCACTTTTGTGAGCTGGAGCGCACAAAAAGCTGATCCTACATCTCTTTCCTGTAAGTACAGAAATCCCAGCTCAGGCAGGTAGGCAGCCCTATAATTTATACAGTTAGCGCCATCGCAGACAAAGGCTTGCCGTATGACTTACTAGTTGAACACAGCCTACAGAAACAACTCTTTATTATTTAATCTCCTAGAGGGGAAAAAACAACAATAAAAATTGTATGTATGCAATGTGATGTAGTATTTCACTACACGGAAGCCAGTATCTTATTCCTCTGAACTAGGGAAAAAACTGTGTTATTTAACTACAATGTTGAATAGAAGTTTGAAATCAATTCTCTTTTACAAGAGCAAAGGTGGGACTCAAGATAACCAGTAAGTTCACCTGGGGAGACAATTTGTGTTTATATTTAGTTCTCTCAAATGAAAATGATAGAAGAAATGCAGCACAAATTACCATAAAAGATACGAGATCGAGTCGGCACGC
>NW_009240238.1:0-522 GCF_000690835.1 Fulmarus glacialis | reverse complement strand
TCCCTCTCTCCCTCCCTTCCAACACAATGAGGATGTTTCCTTTTGGAGGCTGCCTGCTGCAATCCTGAGGGAGCATTTGAGAGTCCATTTTGGCCCCCACGCTCAAATACAGAAGGGGCAAAGGAAGCATCAGTCCACCTCATGGCTTCCATGGAGCACATCAGGCAGTGGGACTGGCTGATCTAGAGGTTTGGAGCTAAACAATAGCTAGAAGGATACAGAGTTATTAATTTACATCAGGCATTGCTCACAACATGAAATTTGTTGAAACTTGTAACTTGACAGGCAGAAAGATGTCATTTTGAGGCTTGAACACGGTAAGAAAAACTCCGCGATTCGCCAAATGACAAAATCTGGTTTTAAATTCTCTGGGGAAAATTTGGACAGAGATCCAACCTACTCAATATGAACATTGTAAGACAACCAGATGAGTTCTATGGTTAACTCTTTTCTCCAGCTTATGATATGTCCTTTTCTGTTTTTATTGATGAGGAGCACGCATCTGCATGAACAGGAAAAGGT
>NW_009240237.1:0-518 GCF_000690835.1 Fulmarus glacialis | reverse complement strand
TGAAATGTGTATCTTATTTAAATGGAGCCAGACAGAAACAAATGGTCTCTGATCAATTTAATACAGCTGATTTTTTCCCCTCCTTTTAGCTAGTTTCGATAAAGAAGATGTCCTTTGGCATAGCAATGACTGTGAAATAATATTGCTGATCAGTACTTGAACAGGGAATGGTTTGCCAGAGCAACCCAAATGGAAACCCAAGTGTCAGCTCTAGGGTTATGGTTTGGGGTTTATGGCCCTGGAGGTCCATTTCTGTGACATTAGAAACCCTAAATGTTAGGCAAGTAGATATTGTAAAAGAATTAGAAACCGCAGGTTTTTTAATAGCTTGATTTGAAGGCTGTTGAGTAAATGAGTTCGTCCCTATTTGATGGCCAAAGTGTGCCACAGGAGATTTGGCGTAGAGGAAAGGGCAATTCTGGCTTTTTGCTGCTGTGCACCTCTGTCCCCTTTCCACGCCAGCAGGTCCCTGCCAGTACAGTCTATGTCACAAGTTTGTCCACTGGCACGTCTGCAAC
>NW_009240236.1:0-518 GCF_000690835.1 Fulmarus glacialis | reverse complement strand
CCCAGCCGAAACCAGGACAGTTGGCTTTAGGGGACAATAACTGCTGCAGTGAAACTAAAGGCAGCTCCAGCTTCCCGGGGAATCTAATACCCTGAGTTACTGACACAGGAAAAAGGCAAGTTCATTACTGGATAAGAAAACAGGATTTGCTAGCGTGGGATTCATTGATATTTTTCAGTAATAGATTGTTACTGAACAAATATTTGTTATACAAAACAGTGAAATTGTTAGCTCTGCATTTAGAGCACCATAACTGAAAAGCAAGTAGAAGACAGTAAGCTGAACAGATCTATCATTTTACTCAGTAGCATGATGCGGTTGGTATGAGTGTTCGTATTAATGGCCTCCCTTACTTAAAACAGAGAGCCCTGTCTTTCTAGCCCTTTTTGGTTGTCCTACCTTTCCAAATCCTTGTAGCCTGGGACCTTGCTCCCTCCAGATCATAGACCTTGATGCATTTATAATTCCTGAAGATTATGCAGTGAGGAGAAAGTTGAGTGTTTCAGGATTTTTTTTTT
>NW_009240235.1:0-523 GCF_000690835.1 Fulmarus glacialis | reverse complement strand
TCTAGCGGGGTGCTCCTCCCCGAGACCTCCGGCCGCTTGGCCCATTGCGGGTGTCTTTGGGTGCAGCACACGGGGCCCCGGCTTGCCTCCCTGGGAAGTGCACTGTCTCCCGACCCGCACGGTTTGGGAAAGGACACGAGCAATCTCCTGTGAGGATATTCTCAGATATGATTTTACTCGTACTTACTCCGGTGCTACGGGGAAAATGGGAGAGATAACGGAATAACTGGGCTCTTGTCCGATCTCTCAAAAATGGAAAAATATGTATAATCCCCCAAAATAACACTGTAATAACATTGCAAGGGATAATTTTCTTGTCGGGGAGAAAAATTCCTCATATGCAACCTGGGAGATGGCAGCGGGGTACCCCGCTGAGGCTGACTCTCCCCTGCCCACCGCTGCACTCACATCCTCCCTGCTGCAGAGCAGACCCGGGCATTTTCTTTCTTGCAGTCTTTCGATTCTATATATTTATTTATTTATTTTATCTCGGCGGGTTGCTCAAGTAATTCCGTGTTGTTGC
>NW_009240234.1:0-514 GCF_000690835.1 Fulmarus glacialis | reverse complement strand
AAAAAAAAAATCAAAGTATCTCAACAGCAACACACTTTTTTCCACCTTTCTTATAAGTACGTGGACTATTTTTAAAGCAAAGTCAGCGCATTTCTGGTCTTAGTAGGTGTATTTAAGAAAAGTCTCTTCACAGCTACAGTACACAACTAAATACTCTTAATTCCTAGTTACACTGTAAACTACATACTCTTCAACGGCTTATTCTATTAGTAAATGAGATTCAAGTTTGCACTCAGAAGATTAGTCCTGATTAATACGTTACAGTAATTATGCAAACATCTTTACATGTTACAATAATTATAAAAACAATGATTTCTTAAATAAATCCATAAATCCCAAGCTGGTTACCTGCTTTATTTGTAGCTGCCTCAAAACAGAAGGAAAGAGAATCAGGCACCAAACCTTCCCTTCAAAAAATAATGCATTACAGCACTACTAGATTTTTGTAAAATTCTACTGTCTGTGAAATATCACATGCATTCTGGAAAGAAATTCAACTCACACGAGACCACAA
>NW_009240233.1:0-515 GCF_000690835.1 Fulmarus glacialis | reverse complement strand
GCAGTGCCTGCTTTAAGGGAGGGACACAAAATACCCCCTGCCGTGGAAATGTGCCCACGTCAGCATCCTCCCAGACAGGCCCTTCTCCAGGCCAGGGGCTGGATGACGGCTTTGGGCACCAGCCCACGTCTCATGGGGATCCTTCCTCTGTCTCTCTGGCCTCTCCCTCCTCTGCCTCCCACAATGCTGAGAGAAAGGTCTCCCCATGGGCCCTGCTCCCATCCCCCCTGCACCTGCACACAGGTACTGCCCCGACACAAATCCACACTGACACCGCTGGCGAGGCAGCAGGAGGGCAGGGATGGGGGCTGGAGCACAGCAGGAGGAGGGGGTTGCCAGGGCTGCCACGGGGCCTTACAGCCCTTGCCCAAGAAGGAGGCAGCTCTGGGGCTGTGACAGGAGTGCTGGGGTCTGCAAGGGCCAAAGGCAGCAGGAACAGCCCATGGAGACCGGGGTCCTGGCAGAGCCAGCGAAGGGGCAATCCCAGCCCTGTGTGTCCCAGCAAGTCCCTGTGC
>NW_009240232.1:0-515 GCF_000690835.1 Fulmarus glacialis | reverse complement strand
CTATTGTATGTTGTCCATTTTCTTGTGTTTTGTAGTCATTCTCAGCGTTGATGGTCATAAGTCATATTTCAGAAGGAGACCAAACAGAGCAGTTTGGCATTCTTTATATGGTCAGTGCAATTGGGTGATTTTTTCAGCAAATACATACAATTACGACAGCATATATTTGGAAACAGGGTACTCCAAAGTATTTATGATAGGAAGTGGAATGTAGGAATTATTTTCAGAT
Source organism: Fulmarus glacialis (assembly GCF_000690835.1). Lineage (NCBI taxonomy): Eukaryota > Metazoa > Chordata > Aves > Procellariiformes > Procellariidae > Fulmarus > Fulmarus glacialis. The sequence goes on along the minus strand of NW_009240232.1, from coordinate 286 downwards.
GCAAAACTTGGAGGGAAATATGCCTGATTTCAAATTTTTTTCAAAATTTTTTTCAGGAAGTCTTTTGTTTCTGAAATGCATTGGTCTTTTCAAACCAATCCGTTACAACAGAAGATGAAAAAGAATATAATAACCTGAAAATTAAGCAGAATACTTTGTTTGAGCTACAAACCTCATGGTTTAGCTTTACCTGCTAATTGTATCTAGTCATTGATTTTCACCTTTAATCTTGCCACTTGTTTGATCAAATACAGCTCAGGATTGCCTGGCACATATTTCCCAAAAT
>NW_009240231.1:0-519 GCF_000690835.1 Fulmarus glacialis | reverse complement strand
CAGACCCACTGCCCCGAAGCCCCTGCGACACCGTGGGGAAGAGCTGCTCCGGCAGGCGTGCTGTCCTGCTGCGTGCTGGCACGAGGAGCACATTTCGAACTGCGGTGAGAGATTCTGGGAGCAATAAAAAACGGCTTCTTTTTTTTCCGCGCCCCCCTCCACTCCCCCTTCTTTTTTTTTCATGTGCTGCATTTCCTACAATCTGATTTTCTTCTCCCCAGCAAATACAGGTTTCAGGTTCCCGAGCATGGGGCTGCGGTTTGAGAGGAGCAATGGAAACTCCCTTGCGGTGGGAAGGGGCCAAAGGCACGGGGGTGCAGGAGGGGAAGGAAAACGGGGCTGTTCTCACTGGGGTGTGCAGGCTTATAGGGGCAAGGGGCTAAAAACCCTGCGCTCTGCTCTGCACCGGGCTCGCTTTTCATTCAGTCCATCCTGGCTGAGGCTGAGGGTGATGATGCATCTGGAGCTGGTGCCATCTCCCATGCTGGAAGAGGAGACCTTGGAGCATCCCGTCACCCC
>NW_009240230.1:0-517 GCF_000690835.1 Fulmarus glacialis | reverse complement strand
TTGTCTTGTCTTGTCATGATGGTGGAAGCACCATTCCCTTCCTGAGCTCCTTTGGGACGTGTCTTTAGTTCTGTTTCACATTCCTGTGCCAAGTATCTGAATTCCTGAGAAAAAGAACGAACATATTTGGTTGTTAAATGGAAAAGTTAAACAGAAGAACTGGGAATTTGTATGTTTCCTGGCATAGAAGATCACCTTCGTGTAAACTTTAGTGACAGATCTGCCAACTCAGTATGTCAAACTGGATTACATTCTTTATTGTTCCATTACCTTTTTCAGATTATCAGGAGAAAGCCATTAAAGGATCCACTAGCTATTTTTTTTCTTTTATTTAATACTCTCAGGCTGGTAAAGGTTTTTAGATATCTAAGTAATTTTTAAGTCAGCAAATCCAAGATTTCAAAATTCAATCTGGCTTCTAAACACTTTGGCTCTTCATGGGATACACTGGTTTTCAGGACTTTCAGGTGGTGATATTGTGTTTGGAGTTAGCTGCTGAAGACTGAAATGCCCAAAA
>NW_009240229.1:0-516 GCF_000690835.1 Fulmarus glacialis | reverse complement strand
TTTTTTCTATCAGACCCAGAGATTGTTAGCTTCATAAGCTTACAGTTTGTAAAAACAATTTGTCTGCTGGTTAGAAACCCACACAGGAATTGGTACTGTCTCAGGGTCTTTGAGTATGTCTGGTTTAAGCATAAATTTTACTTTACTGTATATCTCCTCTGTCAAGCTCAGGGATCCCCATGTAATTTTTCAAGGTTTGTTGAAGCTGCTTATCCCTGGTAGATGATTTTACTGTTTTTCTTAAAGTGTTTAATTGTGTTTGTAACAAGCAAGCAGCATTTTCTCTCTCTGCCATGGTGTAGTTATATATTTTCATATATATTGCATGTATTTCATATTCACACACACACATATGTATATATACTCTCTCTGTGTACAGTATATATACATTGTATATATACAATGACCTGAATGTCAGTAAGACAGGAAGAATGAAAGAGGAAAGGTAGCTGAGCCTAGAGGGTTTGAAAAGGTGGTATTATTTTTATATATATCATAGAATCATAGAATCATTAA
>NW_009240228.1:0-517 GCF_000690835.1 Fulmarus glacialis | reverse complement strand
TTGGTTGGGCATTAAATACCGTGGATTGTTGTGGTTATATAAATCTGTTAATGCTTGTCAAGTTCCTTTTATATAGATATCTCACAGCGTACTTAGGTTCAGACCAAATGAGTTCACTGTTGGTGCTTAAAATAAACTTATTTATGTTTGAGCTTTCACGCTATCTTTGGTGCCTATCGAGTCGCTCAAGGAAGATTTTATCCTGTTTATAATTCAAGGGATGTAAAGGTGCTCAGGGTCTAACCGTCGGGCCATATTGATCCTCATATTCAAAGATAGTTCTATTTTAATAAGTATTATATAAACGACATGTGGAGAGTCGTACCAACTTTCACGCACGACGATAATTACCCGACAAGGATTTTCCTACCTTTGGACCGTCACAATACAGCCGCCGTTTACACATTTGTGTACCGGGCAGGTATAATGTACTGTACCTCCTCATCGGAGTTAGCAGTGCCTAATGTTGATGTACAACAGACGCTCTCCAATATTAAATATGAAGACTGAACCATTT
>NW_009240227.1:0-512 GCF_000690835.1 Fulmarus glacialis | reverse complement strand
AGAGTCGGTGGGGAGACACGAGAGTGTTTCACTCATCTGCCTGGTGGGTTGAAAAGTCTGGCAGAGACCCACCCTGCTCTTCTGTTGTCCCCGGTGAGGAAAGGATGGCTTGTGCCAAAAGGAAGTATTCTGGGAAAGAGGCAGTGCTTCTTGACCAAAGAACTTTGATCCTGAAACCAAACAGCTCTGCTACGGCATTAAGTGCCATCACCCACATCAGCACAAGAGTCACCAGTAGTCCCGTCACCTTTTGGTGTGATTTTAGCCCACATTAAAATCACCCAGTTCCATTGTTGACGTCTCCTGGCTGGGGGATTCCAAGTGAGACATTTTCCTTTACTGGGATGAATTTGGAGGATCCTGAGCAGATCACAGTCCTCTCCCCAGTCTCGTACAGGATCACAACCTTGCCTGTGGTGGAGGTAGCTCTGTAGCCCAGGGGCTGATACTGCGTCCAATGCTGTTTAACATCTTCAGCAGCGACCTGGACCACGGGCAGAGCGCACCCTCAG
>NW_009240226.1:0-514 GCF_000690835.1 Fulmarus glacialis | reverse complement strand
TGGAAATCAAAGTGTTAAGTCTCACGCGAGCTCTGGCATTCCTTCAGACCAAGGCTGGCTGCTTGCTATATCCTGATATTCTATGCTGCACTTGGTGGGATTCATTTCTCTACCCATGATGATTTTGCAGCGTTATGGCTACAGGAGGATTTAAGCATTGTGATGAAAAAGGGAGCTGAAATGTCAGTGATTGCTTTAGCACTGTCCACAAAGATTTTCCTCCACAAACATTGGATAGACTCACCGTTGTCCATGGTGGGTGAGCAACAACAATGGATATTTTGAAAAAGCACTTAGCTGCTGACTTCTCTTCACCCCTGTACAATGCTATGCATTGCCTCCTCCTAACTCAGGCAGCCAGACTCAAAAGGATCCCAAGTGCCAGCAGAAAAAGAATATTCCTAATTCGTACTAAAACAGTTCCTCGTGAATGTTCAGTCTGAAGAGGATGGGCGGGCAGGTCACACTGAGCACACCTCACCGAGGCACCGGGGCTGCCATAATGAGCACTGAC
>NW_009240225.1:0-518 GCF_000690835.1 Fulmarus glacialis | reverse complement strand
GAAGCAGCATCCGGCACCATCCCGCTTCCATCCTCAGGGAACCCGCATTCCTCCCCGCCTGAATTGTCCTCATCCGGGAGGGATTTACCCCAAAGCAGAGGTGGCAGAAGGCAGGCGAGGCCGGGGAAGCAAGAAACGACGGGCGAGACCCGAAATCCCCATCGCTCGGGGAGGGGGGGGCAGACCGCGCGCCAGAAGAATTCACCCAAGATGGAACCAATTAAACCCCACGTTTCCGCCCCCCGAAGGGCCGTTAACTGGTGTTTCTCCTTCAGATTTTCAGTAAAACCAACCCAAAATGAGCCCCGGCATAAAGCCCACCCTGGTATGGGGGTCCCTGCGTGGGAAAGGGGGTGCACGGGCACGGGGATGAGGAGCCAAGCACCGGCGTGAAGCAAAAGGGAAGGCAAAGCCACGCTGGGGACCACCGCGGTGTGTCCCCCACCCCGGGGATGAAGGAGGGGGGAACTGGGGAGGCGAGGCTCCCAAAAGATGGGGGGCCAAGGCGGCGCAACCCC
>NW_009240224.1:0-515 GCF_000690835.1 Fulmarus glacialis | reverse complement strand
TTTTTTTTTTTTTTTTGCCTGTGGTCTGTTTTGCAAAACCTTATCTCGAGTGAATTTATGTTGAAGATAAGTCGGATACTTAGTTCTGTAAACTCAGGAATTCTGTAAATTCAGGAAACACGATCCATAGAATTCGCTCATTCCAAAGAAAAATACGTTTGGGGTTTTTTTTTTAAAGTCTGAAATGGGAGAGAAATGGGGTTTGAGGTCTCATTTTTCTAAGAATCGTCATGTCGATGTGCAAAGGCTGTAATTTTTATGAGTCATTGCTTCGAGACAGCGGTGATCCAGTGCAGAAATATCCCACTTCAAAACACATTTCCTAACGGAGGGTAACTGGATCAGCATTAAAGAGAGGATTTCCCCTAAATGCTGTCTATGCTACAAGTAAAATTATGGCGTTTTTATGCTTCAAGAGCTAACCAGGCGAACCAGCCCTCTGGCCTTTTAAGGGAGCCAGAAATCGGGTGGAAAAATGGATGCTAAGAGCTTCTTTGGAGAATTAATTTTTCTTA
>NW_009240223.1:0-514 GCF_000690835.1 Fulmarus glacialis | reverse complement strand
CTGGACTTCATTTACATTTGATGGACGAGCAGGAGATGTCCAGGGAGAATCGCCAGCAGATCCAGTTTCACATTCATCCGTGGCTGGGAGAGAAAAAGCAAGATCCAGTGTTAGTTCTGCAGCAGACCTAGCCAAGAAGTCCACGGACAACTGTCAGCTGTGACAGGACACTGTAAAGATCTGGAGACATTTAAGCCCACCGGAGGAAACAAAGGATGAAAGGGAGGGACACACGCAAAGGAAGAAATAAGATTTTCCACGTTTGACCATCAGGCAACTAGCTTTCTGAAGCCCGAGAAGGAAATGCCAGAGGCTGCGCACGACAAATAAACCCACGCACGCCCCACAAATGGCACCTGCTTACACGTGAGACCCCTGAGACCTCTTTGCCTTCAAGTGCCCCATTGTCCTTGGAAGTTCAAAAGAGGCTTCTATGGAGCACAAGGTTTTCCACCAGCTTCTGCGTGCCTCCCCACCAAACCACAGGGTCGTCTGTCTTTGATCAGGCCAAGCC
>NW_009240222.1:0-514 GCF_000690835.1 Fulmarus glacialis | reverse complement strand
TGCAATCAAGGCATGAACTTTTTGTTACAAGTGTGGCCGGTGTCTTCAGGATCATCCAGGCTATTCTTAATCTTGCAGCTTGACCCTTATGTCTGTCTCTTGGATATGCAGGTATATGTCCTGTGAACCGTGACAGCATAGACTACATCTTGTCCAAGAACGGCAGTGGCAACGCCATCATCATCGTGGTTGGAGGGGCAGCGGAGTCCCTGAACTGCACCCCAGGGAAGAACTCGGTGACGCTGAAAAACCGGAAAGGATTTGTGAAACTGGCCCTACGGCATGGGTAAGAGGCAACCTCACTGCTAGAGCAGTACTGCTAGCAGAGAAAAGGTGCTCTCATCCCCTGAAGCAGCTGATGTCTTGGATGGATTCTCCCTTCTGCAGTCCTGCTGTGTTGTATGGATATATGCTCAGAGCGTCAGACACGTGAGCCTCTCCTCTGCCTTCTGCCCCTGAGCAGGGGACAGGGGTAAGAAGCTGCTTAAGACAGCAGGAGGCTTCCAGGGCAAGG
>NW_009240221.1:0-514 GCF_000690835.1 Fulmarus glacialis | reverse complement strand
CTAAATAATTCTATGATTCTATGTTTCTATTTTCAGCTCCTTCATCATAAAAATAGTGTTGGTTTTAAAGCATAGCAACAGTCGGGGGAGGGGAGGGAGGAATCAAACTTAAACCCAACCAACCAACCAAAAACCAGAAAAAAAGATATAACATTCTCTAATTCAAAAAATGTGTTCCCAGTACGTTTGAAGTCATCCAGCGTATTTTAATGGAAAACAAGCAAGTTACAATGCTAATGAAGTGCAGGATTCATGAGCTTGCATAGTAATATGAGGCTGGTGTACCGATTTGCTCAGAAAGAATTAGAGGTGAAATCCCAGCATGCAGTATCTGACTAATGCCCAGCAAGATATTTTCATCCCAATATTTCTGTAGGAACAAAACCTATTTTGACAAGGCCTATATAAGGAATTGCACAGCCCCTAATATTTTGAAATGCTGAAAATATTTTTAAATATGTAAATCTTCCAGTTTAAAAATACTACATTATTTTCCTTTCTTCATGTAATGCTG
>NW_009240220.1:0-509 GCF_000690835.1 Fulmarus glacialis | reverse complement strand
TTCTATGGAGATGTACCTGCAGATATCAGCAGCTCTCTGCCATCACTACATTTCTTACTGTACTCCTGTTGTTTGGTTTCTACCTGTTTCCCAAGTCAAACAAGTAGGCAACAAGGAATCATTAGAGACATTTCTCTTCCTCGCATCCTTCCACAGAGAGGAGAAGATCAAGCTGATTTATTACTAAGTCCTTGGGTGGAGGGTGTCTCAAACCTGAAACTGCCGGGAAAAGCTACACTCGCCCTACCCTAGCACGCATGCATGGGAGACTGAAATACAGAACATTTTGATGGGAAAGTTTTCCTCCAAACTTCCAGGCCAGCCCACCATTCAAGTCCACTGTCCCAGCAGCCCTCATGCAAAGCCTACATCCCAGCCCTCAGAGGCTCTCTCATCTTCCTAAAAACCTCCCAAAATTCAGAAAGGAGGAGTTACAAGCTAAGATCCATACTTCAAGCCTTATTCTACTGGCCATGGACGCTGGGTACCCAGGAGGACAGGAAAGTATA
>NW_009240219.1:0-515 GCF_000690835.1 Fulmarus glacialis | reverse complement strand
GGTGCCATCGAGGAAGCGGGGACCTGTGGTTCGGGTTTGGTACGGCCGCTCTTGCAATGGTCCAGCGTGCCAAATATTGAACGTCCCTGGTTCGTAGAGGTGGCGTGGGAAAAGAGGGGGAAAAAACGGGTGAGAGACAGCAATTCCCTGATGGAAGTTGATGATGGAGTTGGAAAAAGGATAAACTTCTGGAGACCCTTCACCAGCTGTGGACCCGTGGTGGGATGGGGGCTGCATCCTGCTGGGGAGGTTTGGGAGTGGGAGTGGAAATGGTGTCTCGGGTCCTGTGATAGTGCTGGGGTTAAGGGTGATGTGGAAACGGCTGTGGGGGATGCAGCAGGAGGTCTGGTTCTTCGGCAGGGTATTTCGTCAGAGAGATGGCCATAAACCACACCGAAAAGTAACGGGGAAAGGAAATACACTGATTATTTTAAAAGTGAATAAAGGCAGGGAGGAGTGGGGTGTTTCTTCCCTGAATACAGGGAAGATAAGGAAGGGGGAAAATAAAATAAAGT
>NW_009240218.1:0-513 GCF_000690835.1 Fulmarus glacialis | reverse complement strand
TAACCCTGCTGGGATTACTTGAAATGGTGACAAATTTGTCTGTAGACTTGTCATTTAGGTCTTCATCCACGTAAATCTCCTCAATTAAATGGTCTTGATTTACATGGTTCACTGAAGTTAAGCAACTATGCCTAGTGAATGAAGCTGTGAAATCAAATGGGTACGGCTCACCTCAGCACCTGTAGCGGCCAGCATGCCACTGTACTGGTCTCCACTTTGGGAAGCAAGTGACCTCACATCTTCTCAAGGGAGGATCTAGACTGAGCTAACTTCTCCAAACCTGTTACGTTCAACCTGTTATCACTGTTGCATCCAAATTACAAACTGGGCTGTTTGAAATCTCCATCAAATTGTTACATGACAAATCGCACTGTTCCTGTGGGCCAAAGAAACATGCCTTATGATTAGTCCTGCCAGTCCGTGAGTAGAACCATTATTAGTCCAATGACAACGATGCTAATAATTATAGTTCGAATTATACTCAGTTCAAACTGCATACGCGAATAATTTACT
>NW_009240217.1:0-510 GCF_000690835.1 Fulmarus glacialis | reverse complement strand
TCAAAGAAATATGAGGGTAAATAGTTTCAACTATTTAAAATGGAAGTTACTTATGCAAAATTCTGGGTTTAATAAGATTTGTTTTCTGACTGTCCTAGGCTTTTGGGCAGGCCCATACTAACCACAAGAAGGTAGCAGCAGATGGAGAGAGCAGAGAGGAGACCTTGATTCAGGAATCGGCTACCAAGGGAGAGTACTACATGAAGAAGGTTATGGAGTTGCAGACAGAACTGAAGCAGCTCAGAAATGTCCTTGCCAACACCCAGTCTGAAAATGAACGCCTTAATTCTGTTGCACAGGAACTGAAAGAGGTGAGTGAAGGTGCACAGTGCACACCACAGCTTGTATTGTGGTTATATTTTCTTGTGCCGTGTAGCCAAAATGAGTAATATTCTTGAGCTGATCCGTATCTGCTTAATACTGGCAGCTGCTAAGCTGGGTTGTCTCTCTGAGACTTCAGCAAGGTGTTACAGCCAGTCGAAGCTGTAATTCAACAGAACAGTAAATCCA
>NW_009240216.1:0-513 GCF_000690835.1 Fulmarus glacialis | reverse complement strand
TTTTGCATGCTTGTGTTATTTATAGATTGGATTATCTTGAACAGTTCCCAAAACCACAGGTTTCCTTGGGCGTATTACAGTAAGGCAAGGAAGTCACTGAGCAAGGAAGAATAGAGAGACACAATCTGAGCAGCTAAAAAAAGATGGACAATGTCATCCTTCTGGAACAATTCTTGGAAGCAGAGAGACAATACAGACAGAAAGTGTGGTTTGGGGTTGCAGTAGGAGGACAAAGCAGGCAATTCTTTGTAAAAACTTTCCATATGATCTCCCACTTACCTTTACTTAATTTCAAATGAATACAAAATTTGTCTCCTGTTACTCTCTGATGCTGACAAACACAAATGTATCCCTTTTCCAGAAAGTCAGAAGGAAAATTCCTGAGGCTCAGGAACAGCAAGCTGTGTGCTCCTAGAAGAGACGCTTAAAAAGAGGGCAGTGAAGCTGCTGAAAAATTGTCATCTATGGTTCTGTGCAGGTAGGAGTCAGAGTCCAATACTCTCTGACCAGGTT
>NW_009240215.1:0-478 GCF_000690835.1 Fulmarus glacialis | reverse complement strand
TTCTTTCTTCTTCACTCATAGCTGACCACGACCATTTTTGTAAATAGTCAATATTAGCTTCCACTCTCACTTTTTTTCCCAATTCTTGTCCTTTCTTTTAACATCTGAAGAAGATTTGCTGAATGAAGAAAAGTTCAGGGCTCTGAGACACAATGAGAATCAAATTATGATTTGGAGACATAGGTCTATTTAGGAGTATCATATCTGATTGAAAGGGATTTCTTAGCTTGCAGAGCTCAGCTCACTGTTATTGCACAAAATAGTTTCCTGTAACCTCAATTATAAAATCGCTGACCAACACCTTGAGGCAAGCTCAGCTTCCACTTCCCTTTACTCTCATCGAAGACTGTTGCAGACCACAGTGCTTGGTAGCTGGAAGCCTTTTATGTTCAGCCAAATTACATTCATAGTTAGTTTATCAGAGTTTCTTTTTTGTGTTCTATCATTTTTCCTTCAACAAAAATAGCTCTTCTTACCT
>NW_009240214.1:0-513 GCF_000690835.1 Fulmarus glacialis | reverse complement strand
TCTCAGTCAGCTTGATGAGATCAGGAGACTTCTTGCTGACCTGGAAAGCAGCTGATGGAAGCCAAGGGCTGGGCAATGCACTGGAGTATGAAGTCACTTACAAGCGGGAGTGGGAGTCTTGGGAGGTAAGAGCAGGGGAGCCGGGCTGCCCTGGTTTGGGCTGCACCCTTTTGGGCGGTTGAGAGCCTGCGGTAAATGTTGTGCAAATGAATGGCCTTTCCGTTCTCTGGCACTATAAGGAGATGCAACAAATGTTGTTTTAGGTCAGGCGGAAGGGGCTCTCTTTCTGTTTGCAAGTGACTTGCCCAGTGAAATACCATTTGTCCTCAACTGAATACAAAGATCTCTTCTTCACTGAAAAAAAGCACTGCGCTTGGGTTTTGAGTTGGAATTGATTTTGCCCTGAATCCCTCCCAAATGGAATTAAAGCACATTCCAACAGGAGCCTGTGGGTTCATGTGGCGAAATACATTTGAAGCTGCTTCCCCTAGCAGAAGGATTTTTTTTTTTTTT
>NW_009240213.1:0-514 GCF_000690835.1 Fulmarus glacialis | reverse complement strand
AATTTGAAACTTATTATATTACTCCCTATTACTCTTTTTATCTGAAGATAGTCTATATGCGGTAAGAAAGCTTCTGCTTATAAGTGTCATTCTTTGACTTTGCCAGCCTTCCAAATATTTCCTACACAGAGAATCTAGTTATATCCAAACTCTGCTCTTTCTCTATCCATGTTATTTGTAGGCTTGGCCTTTTATTGGATCCTGTGAACCAACCACTTCTCCAAAGTTTAAGCTGTCATTAATAACTGCTAACTCATGCTATCTCACTGTCAATTTTTTTCTCTTTCACCCACTTTGTTCAACACAAAACCAGCTCTAATATATTTTTGCCCATCATACTTCTCTCCGTACTCTACTGTCTTTCACTACAAGTTCCTGAACCATATCAATCTTCCAAAGTATCAATCCTTTGCTTAGCCTGTAGCACCTGCCTCTGCTTGTCTCAGACTTCTGCTTGTTAGACTGTTTTTTTCTATGGTTTTTTGCAGTTTGGACACACCATCTTGAATGAGTA
>NW_009240212.1:0-513 GCF_000690835.1 Fulmarus glacialis | reverse complement strand
TCGACTGTTTCCTCTCTGCTGTGTTGTATCTTATGCCAAGGTAGAAATATTTACAACTGGTGAGTAAGAAAATGCAAAATTAAAAGGAAATTAAAGCTAAGAAAGAAAAAAAGGTTCAGGAGTTCATCAGCTGGTGGACTCTGCTGATATTGAGAAGCAATTTTGAAGCAGCTAGAATCACAGCCATTATTATTAGTTAATATTTATGTTATTGAAGCAAATACAACCTAGATAGGATTAGAATATAGTTATGTCTTTTGCAGAGAAATAGGGACAGCCCCTGTCCCAAGGCATTTGTATCTACACCTTAGCAACATCAACATGCAAGTACATATCCAGGATGATTTTTTTGAGAAATTGTTTAACATTCTTTCTGCCATCTAACCCACTAACAGAACTGGCAGTCATATTCTAAGCTAGTTGCATCTTCCAAATGATCTTGAAGTACGTGATTGTGAAGGTGTGAGCATTTTGAAACGTACCCTGCTGTCCTGGTTCCAGCTGGGACAGAGT
>NW_009240211.1:0-510 GCF_000690835.1 Fulmarus glacialis | reverse complement strand
CTGTGGGAATGATTGTGCTTCAGGTTTCACACTGAATTTGTGCCTCCTTGGTTTCACACCCAGGCAGAAAACACACAAACTTTAAAATCAACATAGAGCTTGATCTCTCACTTTGGATACAAACACCAGTGGAGTGTGAAAAGCTGTGGAAATCATTGCAAATGCTGAAAGGAAGAGGCTGACATTCTTCCAGGAAAAGTAGATATGTCTGAGGTAAGCATGGTGGCTGTCTGAATGAGCCTTGCAGTCTAGTGCTGGGGGAGGGAGGGGCGGAAGCAAGTCTGACGCAGCGCGTATATGTGGTCTGTCAGTTCCCACAGTGCTGCAACAGAACCATGGTTCTGCTCTTCTCAGGGGCTTGGTGCTTAGGGAACTCATTCTCAAAATCATTAGAGAGATGGAGTTTCATCAGAAGACAAGACGAGATGAGGCAAAGCACATGGCCAGACAAGTGCACCAACCAGCAGCCTGTTTATACATGACCAGCTCCTTTTATCCCCTTATCTGCCT
>NW_009240210.1:0-511 GCF_000690835.1 Fulmarus glacialis | reverse complement strand
GCAGATATTAATTAATCTTCTATTCCAAAACCTGAGAGCATTTGGGAATATTTCCACTGTGTCCTTCTCCTTCCTCAAGTTTGGTTCTTGTTGGCTGTCCAGGGAGGGGAGAAAGTTGCAGTGAAGTCTGGTACAGACAAAGGAATGAGAAATTGCCATGTCTTCCAAGAACGACAATGTTTCAGCTATAAAAGCGCAGATGTAAAAGTTCTGCCATTCCTTCTGTCTTTATAAAGTTAGGCCATTTCATAGCAGCAATTGTGTTCTACCTCCTCCTATCCTCATTACCACAGAGCTGATCTGAATGAGAAATCAGAGCTTTAGCACATCATGTGCTCTGCAAGTTACCACCCTATTCTGTACTCGACCCTTTCAGCACGATCCCTTCTGGCTGCCTGCTCCCAAATGAGCAAGGCAGTCCTGAAGCCCTGCTGGGCTTGGTCAGTCAGAGCCCTTCGATGGCCATTTCCACTTGTCTCCTTCCACACTGAAGGTGGTAGGGTTCTTCCAC
>NW_009240209.1:0-512 GCF_000690835.1 Fulmarus glacialis | reverse complement strand
GGATCAGCTGGGTATGAGCTGAGAGCGGTCACAGGAAGGGAGAACATGTCAGGGCTGAGGAACAAGCCCGCTTGCCCTGGCCTGCCACGGCATACAGGGGATCTGCAGTGGGGAGTCTGGCTCCTGTGGATGTGCTCTTGGGCTGCTGGGTGCTCCATGGGCCATAGTCATTGGGACGGGTACTGCTGTAGCTCCAAGGAGCAAAACCTTCTCCATTCACGCTTGTGCCCCAGGCAGTGTCGGGAAGGAGCTGGCTGGAGTTCTTAGGAGCCCGCCCTTGGTTGTTGGGAAGGCTTGAGCAGAGGGGAGGCTGGGTGTGTGATGCCTGTGTTACCCCTGCCTAGGAAGAGTTGTCCCACTCTGGACTGCCCCTGTGCGACGCCGTGGTGAACTTGGCTGGTGAAAATGTCCCCAGCCCTTTCCGCAGGTGACTTGATCTCCCATAGTGCTGTTGGGACGAGGTGAAGGCAAGACAGCCCAGTGTCGTCAGAGAATGTGGAAGGGATCTGGGG
>NW_009240208.1:0-513 GCF_000690835.1 Fulmarus glacialis | reverse complement strand
TTTATTTTATTTTATTTTTGCTTTCTTTGGAATATCCTCACCAGGAGTCCTTACTCCTGGTTGACATCTATGTCATGGCATTATGACAAACTGTTTATTCCACACTTCTCTTATTATCTCTCCCCTCCCACTGAGAATGACTGTTTAAATTGCAATACATTACTAAATATTTTTCTGCTGTTCCTAACCCTTTTGCAAAGGGGAAAATATATTTAATAATTCAAATTATTGCATAGGAAAGAAAGCACACTTTTGGAAGCCCAGCTTAAGACAAGCTTGAGTTTTCACAAGTGCTGTAAATTCCCATTTTCTACCACATGTAATGTGTTGTTTTGAAGGAGATGCAGTCTCCTCAGAACCCCCCCTTTAAAAGGTCTTTATCCAATTTTTTTAAGGATTCACAGTTCACCCTCTGCTTGTTAGGGAGCTTTTCTTTTCCAAGAGGAAAACCTCTAACTAACAGCTAGAAATAACAGTGAAAGAGTCTGCATGAACTATCTCCCATTTAATTTG
>NW_009240207.1:0-513 GCF_000690835.1 Fulmarus glacialis | reverse complement strand
TTTTTTTTTTTTTTTTTTTAAATTTCCGAAGATCACCATTACCAATGCTACACTCCCTTTCTCATACAGACAGACATCGATAGACAAGATTTTCTGACTACTTACTAACGGGAAAAGAGGTAGTTTTCTTCAAAATATACTTTTATCTAGGACTTGCATTACTGAAAATCAAGCTTTGTTACAGTAGGAAAGCCAGCCCCCAGCACCTGTGTCCTACTCATCCGCGCAACTACTGCTGGTCTGTCCCCACACCTCCTCGGTGTCCGTTCCCTTTGACTCGAAGCTGGCTGGCCACACGACCAAGGCCTGACACGGCCTCTTCCAGGTCGCAGGATTATTTTAAACTCTTGATCACCCGCTCCTCCGGCAACGCGACAGTACAAGCCCGACCTGCAAGAGCTGCCTACGTGTGAGCTCTCCGGGGGGAATTAACCAGGGTGGAAGCCACCCGCAGGGTCTGTTTTCGGCGTACGGCAGCGCACCGGCGGGACAGACGCCACCGACCGAAACGAG
>NW_009240206.1:0-512 GCF_000690835.1 Fulmarus glacialis | reverse complement strand
TCCCTCAACCCTGCCGCAGAGCTTTCGTGGGTCGCTGCACGTCTCTAAGAACTCGCCCTGAGCTGCAAGCCGGGATTTGTTCCTCTGTGGCTCCCCCTCTGAGGGGCTGGTTCCCCTGTTGCCATTATTTATACCCGGCGCTATCAGTTCCTGACTATCTGCAGCAGACGGGTTTGTGTAAACTGCTGCTGCTGCGGTTCCAGCCTGTCTCGTGGTCACCAGTTCCTGCACGGCTCTTCCCGTCGGACGGGTTTGTCTGACTTCCTCCAGGGATGGGTGAAGGTGGTGGAACAGGTCTTAGCGCTGGCGCCTACAGGAGTTTCTGCCCCGAGACTGGCAATGCCCATGGCTTGTTCCTGCTTTGTCAGGCTGGGGGATTTACGTGGCTTGCCTTGCTGATGCCCATTCAGGGGATTCACGTGCTTGATCCATGCAGGACAGTGAATCCCCACTCCCAGTGCTCCATGGCTGATGTATAGCTCTGGGTTCGTCGGGGAGCTCATGCTGGTGGT
>NW_009240205.1:0-509 GCF_000690835.1 Fulmarus glacialis | reverse complement strand
GAGAAGAAGGGCGTCTTTCATACGGCGCCTAGGCCAAGATTTCGGAGGTGGAATCCCCACCAGAGAAGTGGATGTCATGGGCAAGGCAAGGCCCGTTGGGTTCCTTTCCAAAATCCACCAGGAAGTTCTTGTTCACGGTCAGGCCTCCCTTCTCAGTGTCCACATCAATCTGCAGCATGACAGAGCCTTCCCTGCGAGGGGACAAGAGCGCAGCTATTACAGACAAGCAAACCACACTCCTGTTCAAGAGATCCTGCCCTTCACCCTCCCGGTCTGTATCGAGGAAGAGGCCTTCTCCTGAACATCTGCTCTTCTACAGGGAGAAGGGAGCAGAGGCCCAGTTTCAGTAGTGGCACACACCAGCGCTCACAGTTTTTTCCTCAGTTCTCAATGGACGTGAGGAAACCACTAGGCATGATGTGACAGGCAGGCTAGAGATTGCCTTCGTGTTGGAGGTCATCGCCTGCTTTGCTAAATCAAAACATCAGGAAAAATTTCTTTACTGAAAG
>NW_009240204.1:0-507 GCF_000690835.1 Fulmarus glacialis | reverse complement strand
CACATCTAGTCTCCTGCATGAAGTTTTGGGTCCCCTGGTTCAGGAAACTGGAGCAAACGAACAGGAGCAAGTTCAGAGGAGGGATACTAAGGTGGTTGTTGGCCTTAGCACATGTCATGTGAGGAACCGCTGAGGGAAGAGGATTTGTTGATCCTGGAGGAAGGAAGGCTTCCAAGGAATCTAACAACAGCCCTTCAGTACATGTTATGAGTGTTATGAAAAAGAGGGAGCCAGGCTCTTCATAGTTGTGCAGGGTGGGAAGACGGGAAACAAGAGGACTGTGTTTAAAGGAAACCTTTTTCACCTTGAAAAGCAGTCCAGCATTGGAAAGGGGTTACCCAGAGACATCCTAGGTAACCTGACTGGGCAACCTGAATCAAGGCTCTGCAGTTCCACATGAAGATCGAAATGTCACATTTTCCAAGTTTTCCCTCAGCCTAAAGCTACATCTGCACTTTATTTTGTTGATATGATTTCAGATAGAATAGAACAGAATAGAATAGAATA
>NW_009240203.1:0-508 GCF_000690835.1 Fulmarus glacialis | reverse complement strand
TTTGGTTTGGTTTGGTTTTTAAGTTACATTCTAGATAGTCTGGAGAAGCAGAATATGTATATAGGCAATGCTATAGTTCTCTTGTTTCTGGGTGTCAGTCAGGCAATGTAAGGCGGCACTGAATTCTCACCTAGAACTGCCCAAGTTGAGAGAAATCTTCCTGTCAATTCCACCGGACTTTGAATGAAGTCCTGCCTCGGGACCTGAGAGGCCTGCTGGCTTCAGTTAAACGTGTTTTCTACAAGTCTGAGCTGAGCTGTCCCAATGGTTTCTTCACTGTGAGAGTCGGTATGAGGTCAATATTGCTGAATAATTAAGTAGTTTCCTAAGTGCTATATGTGTCATAAACAACAAAGTTAAGCTTCTTGGCAAGTTTTTGTTTAATGAGAGCTCAGGGTATGTTTGTTTTCAATATGGGTAAGTGTCTGAAGATGGAGTGAATTAATGAAGATGTCCTGTCCAAATTCCCCCAAAGAAAATCCCACTGCCTCTGCTAGCATTACATTCC
>NW_009240202.1:0-508 GCF_000690835.1 Fulmarus glacialis | reverse complement strand
AAGTTAAAGTCACCGCTGAACAGTGAGACCAGTTGCGATTCTGGGGAGATAATGGTCAGTCAATGTGGAGTGAAGGAGCAGAGCTGGCAAGTGCATCGACTGAGTCAGTCACCTTTTATAAAAATCGGAAGAACAACAGAGTCACTGCTCAAGGAGGGTGGGGGAAGCCTCCAAGCAACACTGGAATACAAATGTCAAGTAGCCAACTCAGAAAGCACGGTCCAAGAGAGACCTTAGCGGGCGAAGGCAAAGGTAGTGAAACTTCTAGTGACTCAGCTCAAGTGTTGCAGGACAGCCAACTCGGAAGTTATGAGAGGTTTTAGGTCAGAAAAGTGGTATAAAAATTCAACAGCCAGTAGCAGTTAACATAGACAGCATACAACATCGAGATCTATTCCCTGGGCTAGTCTGTTGCCTTCCTCAAGTACTTCTAAATCCAATTTACAGGGATGTGGTCCCAACTCTGTACTCACCTCAGTTATATCTTTTATCAGCTTTTGGAGGGAAA
>NW_009240201.1:0-511 GCF_000690835.1 Fulmarus glacialis | reverse complement strand
TCCGCTTGCCTTGGGTATTCTCTTGCCTTGGACAAGCCTGCAAACTAGTTGGGAGAGTGTGCCAGGGGTCACAGGCAGGAGCCATGCGTTGGTTCAGCCAGGTGCTCCTTCTCATCTTCTCTTGCTCTTGGTTGTTGGGCAGCTATGCTCTTGGTTGTGCTGGGTGCTCCCAAAGGAGAGGAAGAAGCTTTCCATCCTTTACAAAATATTAGATGCTGAGTGATTTAGGGAAATCAGTCTGACTTGGTCCCTTAAATTGTTTTTTAATATCCTGCCAGGAGGTTCAGGGGCACATAACTGACCTGGGCGCTCTCTAGGCCCCGGTGACTGCCGTTGCTCCTTCCCACTTGCCGGGCCTGCGAGCTGGCCTCTTGCCTTTCCTTCACACCTGCATTTCAGGCTGGAAGCTGCAGCGGTGGGGAGCCGCCTCGCAGGCGGTGCAGCGGTCTGCGCTGCAGGGCGGAGGGCACGGCGGGCAGCCCTCCGGCGCAGGAACGTGCCTGAGAGCCAA
>NW_009240200.1:0-511 GCF_000690835.1 Fulmarus glacialis | reverse complement strand
TGGGGCTGGGACATCAGAAGGCTGTGCCAAGGGACCTCCTCGGCTTGGGACATCCTGCTGAGGACACGGATGGAGACGCGCTGCTGGCCAAAGAGGCGAAAGCATCCTTCCCTCCTCCAGGGTGATGGGCAAGGAGCAGATGTCGGGGGAGCCAGGGACAGTGGGAGAAGGATTGGGGTGACACAAGGCAGAGCTCTGCCTGCTACTCCTGCCCGCTGTGCCTGTGGGACCATCCCTCGCTCCTGGCCACCGGCACCGTCCCAGGGCTGCCCCTCGCTGCGGCGATGAAATGAAGCATGGTGGGTACAGGAGCGAAGCTGGGGGGAGAGGCTGGGGCATCGTCTGGCTCCCACATGTGCCGAGGTTGTTAGGAAGATTTATAGGGGAGAATGTGAGGCTTTTTCTTTTTGGCTTTATAATAATACATTAGGCTTTTAACCTCTGACCGGGAGCTCTGGAAAGGGGATGATCCAGGCAGCATTGGGCGGCTCCCAGCCCTGCGGGGAAGGGG
>NW_009240199.1:0-504 GCF_000690835.1 Fulmarus glacialis | reverse complement strand
TTCTTCCTACACACACTCCCTCTGTGTGACCTAGTTCAGTTGTATCTTTTGTATCTTCTTATTTGCTTTTGGTGTCTTTTTTTGTCTTCCTTGTCCATCAAATCTTATGCTGAAGAACAGAGAATGAATTAGAGAATGATGCCACGAGGGTGATTTCACTTCAGAGGTCAAAAGGCTGGTCAATAATGGGACAACACCAACTTGCATAAAACAAGATCACCGACGCAAATCTAACCCAAAATTAGCACAGATACAAAGATCTACACTAGGAAAGGAAAGAGGGGGCCAAAAGGAATGGAGAGAAAAATCCTCCCATGCTGGTCATGCCGTGTTTAGGTACTGCCTTCTCCTAACCTGGCCAGTGGCAGGCACAGAGGAAACCCACAAGATTCATCTGTCCTGCCTAAAAAGATCAGAATTTTCCTGACCTCATCCCAATTTCACCCCTCCCAAAGACTAAAGGAAACATGCCTCAGGAAAGAAGGGGGGAGGCTGGAGAGGGGG
>NW_009240198.1:0-511 GCF_000690835.1 Fulmarus glacialis | reverse complement strand
TGATTCTATCTTCTTTCTTCATTCTTTCTCCTCCTCCTCTATGCCAACCCGTTGCTCTTCACAGTCCTCTCCTGGACCTTTGTCTGCCTGACCAAGACTCCAGGTTGACTTGCATCATCCTGTACCATACGCTGGGTCTCTTCACCTGGTCTTAGAACGTGTTCACAGTGGGGTTAGAGACTTGTCTGTGGATGGCCAGTGACTTTGTAATAGTGACTTCATCTCAGAAGAATTTAAGAGATGAGTAGTCAGGCTTTAAAGGAACTTTTTCACGTAACACAGAGATGGAAACTGTTTAGAAATTATTTTCTTCTTATTTTTTTTTTTAAAAAAAAAGCCAATTTGTTTATTGGAACACTTTCACAGCATATTTATCACAAAGCTCTGAGATTCTGCGTGTGTGTGCACGTGGGCACTAGGAGCTACAGTAGATTTACAATACAGACCACCCTTTGCATGTCTTGCTTTCAGCTCTACCAGCTTTTGGAAAACCTCTTTTCCTTTTTGCTTG
>NW_009240197.1:0-509 GCF_000690835.1 Fulmarus glacialis | reverse complement strand
CTATGGAAAATCTGACCTAGAGAAGTGCGAAGTGTTATTACTATCATCAGCATCAATCGTACAGTGAAAAGGAAGGTTCAGTTCCACCGGGACCAGTGGTTTGACTCAGATGCCATCCACGAGCATTACTTCAAAGCAGCAGCAATTATCAAAACAGAAAACTGATGAAACACTCAGGGAAAATACATTTTCAAATACTCTATTAGATCATCCTCAGCCAAGGGGATTATTTTCTGTATCATGAGTGGGCACGATCACACATCTTCCAAACACCTTGAGAGCAAGGCTGATGTCAAGCAACTCAATTTACTGGAAACATTTATACCACAACCAGTAGAAGGCCAGGACAACTCTCATGAGGACTTGCCAGCCAGATTATAAAACCACATGCCTGTCCACATCTCATTCTGCTGTTTGTTGAAGGCATCTACAATGGAGAAGATCAGAGCAAAATGAAGAGGCTGGCTTTGGATGCAGGTCCCTGCCCTGGAAACGATGCCTATGAGCAC
>NW_009240196.1:0-505 GCF_000690835.1 Fulmarus glacialis | reverse complement strand
CCTGCCAACACCAAAGGCAGGGCCTTCATGTCTCCCTAAATTTAATCTAGAAGCAGGAATTTTTGAAGCGCTATAATCACTTGTTTCTAGTCTCAGGCAAGACTGAAGCTTTCCTTAGGAGGCTGATCACTCACTACTAGCTTTCTTGCACCTTTCCCCTTGACAAGCAAACACTGAGCTGCTGGGCTGCCTTATCAGGTTGGCCTAAGGAATTGCTGTAGCTGTCATTTGACAACACTTTTGCAACTCTGTTCTGAACCTCCAACAGGTTTTTCCTTTTGCCTTCAAGGTCTTCTCCAGTCCCACAGAGCCCTCAGCTCCTTGAAGCCTCGGTGCTCCCATGATGAGACAGAGGCAGCATGTCCTTGCTGCATCCCAGCTGGATGATTACAGTGCTGGGACTGAAGCTGGACCTTCACCCCACTGCATTAAACACGCCTGTTCCCAGCTGCTGTCTGAGACCAAGCCTGTTTCAATGGGAGCAAAGGTCCATCCATCTGCTCTA
>NW_009240195.1:0-505 GCF_000690835.1 Fulmarus glacialis | reverse complement strand
CATCCATTCATCAATCCATCTACAAACAGTTGTCAATACTCCTGTAAATTATTGAAACCTGTTCTTTCAGTTTTTCTCCTTCCTTTTTCTTGCCACAAGCTTTCTGGTTTTCTTTTCTTCATGTTGAATGATTTAGGATAGTGGTGGCTAGTCCACAAACCACTCTCTTACTGGGTAGTCCAAGTCCACATGAAGAATGAAGGGAAATACAAAGGGCTTTGTGCAAACAGCATCTCTGTGTCATTTAAGGAGCCACTTGTACACACAGAACAGTTCCTTCAATGGATTGAAATCAGAAAGTATGGAAAGGTATGGGACAGATGGAAAAATAACGTCATCAGCTACCTGTGAATAAATGCCTGAGCCTTCCATCCTCATGAGTCTCAGTGATATGTGATGTGTGATAGATCTTTCTCTGATGTATATATACTTCACTTTGAGCCTCAGCAGGTAGAGAGCGTTGGCTGCTGTGTAAGCCGGCACAGGCAGGACGCAGGAACAAACA
>NW_009240194.1:0-507 GCF_000690835.1 Fulmarus glacialis | reverse complement strand
GGCTGGGGTTAAACCACGTCAGCTTGTAAAAGTAGGTGGAAAATATGCAGACCACTTTCTAGTCTCTAATTGGGGTAGATTTCTAAGCAATGTGACCGAAGAGTATTCATAAAACACTTACACACCTTTATTCCCTCAATGGGTGTTTTATTTGCATTCCATGACAGCTTAGGTCATAATTAACATCAAAAGAAAAGCTAACAAGTAAAACCCCAAATAAACCCCAAATATGTACAGTCAAGGATTATTAGGTAGCTCAAAGCTAATTTTCAGTGGGTCCACTTGGTGTTCAGTTAGAGAAGTGACACTAATTAAAATCAATAAGAGATGTACATTTGCTGAAGAAAGCAAGAGTGACCATTTTATGTGGTTTGCTTTTACAATAGGTGCAATCAAAGCAGTTTTCATGAGCTCAAGATATGCTCCAAAACCTCAGTTGCTCTGAACAGGAATGCATACCACCTCATCGAGTTCAGAAATTCAATTGCTGTGCCATTAGGTTGGTTT
>NW_009240193.1:0-504 GCF_000690835.1 Fulmarus glacialis | reverse complement strand
AAAACGTCAGAAGCTTTCAAAGACTTAGAAGGTATGATGGGTTTTTCCTTTTGAATTGCAAAGGTAAGTTGCTTTTAAAACAGTATTTAGACTTCGTTTCAAATAAAGGACTTAAATTGAGCTATCATGACACTGCCTAGGTATTTAACATTTTCCAACTTTAATGGAAAAAAAATCTCTACTTGAATTGCAAGCGTAACCCCAAGAATTGAATGAACAATTCAAGAGATGGATCCCAAATTCTTAAATATTTGAAACTTTATACTGTTCTTCTAAGTAGTTAGGTGCTAAAATCTTGTTTAGTACCTTATAGAACCATTTAGAAAAAATATTTCTCAATATTTCTGAGAACTAGTGATTTATGTGAAAAAAAAAATCTAAAAGATGAAACAAGACAATGAAGTCCCAGACCCTAATAAAGAACCCTAAAAACTGTTTTACTACAAACACAATATCCACCACATATACAAAATAACCAAGGCATTTAAAAAAAAAAAAAAAAAA
>NW_009240192.1:0-506 GCF_000690835.1 Fulmarus glacialis | reverse complement strand
ACCTGCCCTCTGTGCCAGCCAGTGCAAAACCCTTCCCCTGTCCCCAGAACCTGGCCTGGCCGTGTGAGGGGGCAGGCGCTGTGACCAGCCTCGGCAGAGGACGGGGCCGTTCTCCGCTGGCCCGAGGACCGGACGAGGCTTGGGGCCAAGCTGCGAGCCGGTGTTTTCCAGGACTGGCGCCGAGGATGCTGAGAGGGGCCGTGCCTGGTTTCTTCCGTGCCGGTTTGCTCACCCCTGCGGGGATCGCCCCCGGCCCTGCCCCGGGAAGGGCTGGTGACGGCAGGGCCTCCACCACGGGTGCTCCCTTCCCCCCAGCCGGGGGGAGGCCTCTGTCTCCACGGGGCAAGAGGCATGGCTTCAGGAAAGGCCCTTGGAAGGAGGCATCCTTCACGGGAACTCCTTGGAGAACGGGGCCCAAACGATGCCTTTGGGGTGTGGGGGGAGACGTGGGAGGAGCTCCCTTCCCCTGGCAGAGCAGGGCACGTCCCTGGTCCTCCCTCCCCAGG
>NW_009240191.1:0-508 GCF_000690835.1 Fulmarus glacialis | reverse complement strand
ACCTCCAACGTGGCATAATGCTCCTGTCTCCCCATAACCCTATCCCACGTCTTCCACTGCCAGCTGTGGTGAGAGGGGGCTAGAAGGGAGCAGGCAGGGAGTCAGGACCCCTGCGTGACAGTCTCACATCCCCTGCGGTGTAGCCAAGCTCATACCATGGCATGGAGTGAGAATTAGGTCTCAGGTTTAGCTTCTGGCTCCATAGACCATTACGTTTACAGCACTTTAATTTGTGTGCTGGGCTTGATATTCCCCTTATGGGCCAGCGGTGAGGTACTAATGAATGTTTTAAAGTGCTAAAGAGCTTTGCCTTATAGAAAATACCAGTCCTACCAAAACCAGTCCAAACGTTCTATGATCCTGAGGCTTTCTTCTTAGGTGGGACTGGTGCTTCATCGCACACACGCGAGCCATCTACACAAACAGTGTTTACGTGGCACCTGCTGAGGGTACCCGTCCCCTCCCCGGGACCCACGTCAATGGTGTCAGGGGTGGCGGGAGGGGGTGG
>NW_009240190.1:0-493 GCF_000690835.1 Fulmarus glacialis | reverse complement strand
CAACCTTAATGATTCTATGATTCTACTATGAAACAAAGAGCAACATGAAACAGCTCTTGTTTCATGAACTAGCCTTGCAAGACTAAATGATAAAAGCTCAAGTACTATTTTGAAAAAATGTCTATTTTATGTATCAATGAATTTGTATTAAATTTGTTTGCTTCTTAATTATATCAGTGAGTGGTAAGTGAGCTCAGCAAAGTTGAGGCTGTCCTCAAGAGGAGGAAAATAAGGCATAAAACACATAAGCAAAATAAGGAACACAAGAACGTATTAAACTTGTTTTTTAAAGTATACTATAATTTTAGAATTCTTAGACTGGAATAAATGTGGCATGCAGTGGTTAGACTGCTTCTGAATTCTGAAAAGTGGGGGCGTGGGTTTTCCAAAAAGCAGTTCATTATTTATATTACTTGTGGTGGGGAGAGGTGATTTCTGAAGCTATGAATTTGGAAAATAATTGGTTTTGTCTTCCCCCCCCTCCCCTTCCCCC
>NW_009240189.1:0-506 GCF_000690835.1 Fulmarus glacialis | reverse complement strand
GAGACCTTATTGCGGCTTTTCAATATATAGAAGGGGCTTATAAGAAGGATGTAGAGAAACTGTTTACCAGGGCCTGCACAGGGCTGTGGTCGTGGGGTATGAGGCAGAAGGGGGAGAAACGTGGAGGGCGACAGGCTAGGTTGGGGGTTGACAGCAAGAGGGTGGAAGATGGCATGGTTTGCCTCCTGCTTCCTTCAGGGTGCTAGGAAAGCAGAGGAAGCTAAGAGCACGAGTCGAAAACAGGCACTGGAGACCTCAGCCGCAGGAGGTGAATTGTCTCTGAAGAAGAAGGAAGAGTGCTGCCTTTTGTTGTGCTTGGGCTCCCAGGTTGGCAAGACCCGACCTGCCTACCTTTGTAAATCCATTCATATCCATTTACTTGGACTGATAAACATGTTATTGTATCAGCTCAGAAACTCGATGCCCTGACTTCTGGGCAGCAATAAAATGCTAAATCATGATTTATCCTTGTTCTGGAGAAACTTGCTGGCTCCTGACAAGGTAGG
>NW_009240188.1:0-496 GCF_000690835.1 Fulmarus glacialis | reverse complement strand
GCCAGCAACAGCTCTCTCTTCTGGGCCATAAACAATTCCTTGTAAATGGTGGTCCCCAAAGAAAGGGCTAAACCAGGTCATGCCTATTCCCGCCTTTATGGATTTATCAGCGCTTTCCGACTCTGTCGTTGCAGGTGCCGTTTTCCTGTTACTGCCTGAACCCCTGGGACTCCTGGGCCCCCCACCGCAGTTGATGTCCCCAATAAAGTGACCTTTTCTCTCTTCTGACTCTGTCTCCCATACGATATTCTGGACTGGGGAGATGGTGTTTGGGGATGAATCCTAGGGGAGCAGTTTGGGATCACCCCTTGTCCCAGAATCCTTGTCAGTGGGCATCAGGGCTGAGTTCAGGTGCTTTAGGAGTCAAACTGCAGCACAGCCACACAGGACGGTGGAGGCCGATGGGACCTCTGGAGGTGTGACCTCCTCACTCAGCTCTGCTCGGATTTTGGCTAACGCACAGCTCGTGCTAAGGCCTGAGGTATGCTGGGAGCAG
>NW_009240187.1:0-505 GCF_000690835.1 Fulmarus glacialis | reverse complement strand
TTTGTCAGTACGGTGTGGTCTGAGCTTGAAAAGTGTCAAAGGAGACAGAGTACCTTGAGGAAAGCCTTAAGAGACAAATTAATGTGGTCTGTTCAAGAGACACGATTGGAGATGGCAGAGTAGGGGTTGAGAGAAAAAGATGCAGTCGTGTATAGCAAATAAACAGCTGCTTTCCTAGTTCTCTGTCCCCATAAGGCAGCCTGAAAGAGAGGATGGCAAGAGAAACGTAAGACTGAGAGATCTAGGGGAAAGGCAGCAGGGCTTCAGAGAATGCATGGAGACGCTGGAAAGGCGGCTGAGGAAAGATCTGGTAGTAGAGGAAGGTTGAGAGATGTCACTACTGAGAACTAAAACTTGACAATAGGGCTTGTAACAGTCAGGGAGGCAGAGGAAGGGTCACAGCGCTTTAGTTTGACAGATATTGATAGTTATGTCCAACTCGGAGCTTGGGTTTGCCTCTTCCGTCCCTTCCCCCCTCTTTTTTCTTTTCTTTTTTCTTTTCTTT
>NW_009240186.1:0-503 GCF_000690835.1 Fulmarus glacialis | reverse complement strand
TTTTGCATAATGTAGAATTAGGGTGTTATAAACATGCCTTTCTGGATATTCAGGAAAAAGTTCCTCTTTTCTGTTTTGTAAGACACTTTGTTGATTCACTACTACTTGCTATTCTGAATGACAAACTTTTCCATACTGTGGTAACTTGCATACTCGCAGAATGAACCAGTAAAAATGTTATAAACATAAGTAATGTAATAGAATATACAGGGATTTGTAGTGCAAACTGAAGTGCAGCGTACTCAGAGATTCTGGAAGAGCCATTAACGTTGGATGCATGAGAAACACACAAATTCTATGGAAGAGCAAGGTTTTAGCAGGCTGCTAGGGAAGAAACACTTCATTCACCTCCACTCCGTTCAAAAGATGCCTGAATTCAGGGCAGATGAATGCACTCCCAGCGTAGGCTGCATCAATATGCATCCAGATATTTTCCTTATTACCTAAAAAAAAAAGTAATTGAAGGGGAAGGAAATTAAACAGCAGATTAAAAAGCCCTATTA
>NW_009240185.1:0-505 GCF_000690835.1 Fulmarus glacialis | reverse complement strand
CCCAGCCGAAACCAGGACACCCCTCAAAAAAAGTTAATATTTTTTAAAAAATTATTTAGTCTCATATAAAGAGTAATTTAAAGAGTCATACCAAAAAAAAAAAAAACATTGAAAGGAGTGATCATATAAAGATCCATTAAAAAGTCAGTATTTGCTTCTTCATACGGTCTGATTCTTTTAAAGAATTTTTAGAAGGATTTAGAAGAATTATGTCGTGAAAGAATATAACATAGAGAATATCCACCAGAGCCTTTCAACTTTTGATGGTTCTGTCACAAAGAACACAACAGAGAACAGAGGAAGCAATCAGAGGGACAGAAATATGCTGAGAAAATATTTTTGAGAGCTTGCTTGTGAGACATCCTTTCATAATACAGGACTTAGAATAGTGAAAGGAATAATTTGAACTGTTTAAATACACTGAATGAACTGTAAACCCTCATGAAGGGTAAAAAACGAAGACGAAATCCAGCTATACTCTTGTCGTGGTTTAACCCCACGCAGC
>NW_009240184.1:0-495 GCF_000690835.1 Fulmarus glacialis | reverse complement strand
TCCCTCTGCAGAGCCTTCCTACCCTCAGTTACTTTTCAACACGGTATGCTGTCTTTTTCTTTTTAAATACAGACAAGAAAAAAAGGAACAAATTTTATTTTATTTAACATGCAGAAATGATATTGTAATAAGCGTTAACTTACTATTAACGTAACCATCATCACGGTGATACATGGAAGGGCCACAGTCTGGAAGGACTTATAGAAAACACTACATAATGGAGTTGATAATGAGATAGGCAATGTGCAGCACCGTGAGATCTCCTACGAGGTGCTACGTACCTCCAGCGGGAGATGATCTCCCTCAGTATGAATCCATTGGGAATGAGGAGCGCGCAGCGCTTTGCAGCATCAAACGTTTCAGACGTCAAAACCGCAATCAAAAGTGTTGAAATGGTGTTTCCCAGGGCACATCAACGACGGCATCACTTGGGAGAGGGCTTTTGCCGTTAAGAAGTTTCCTGCGTTTCTTAAATCAAAACGACATACCTTTCGA
>NW_009240183.1:0-504 GCF_000690835.1 Fulmarus glacialis | reverse complement strand
AAGGGAAGGGAAGGGAAGGGGAAAGGAAAGAGGAAAGGAAGATAACGAACATCGGACTTGAAATTTTGAAAGAAAGGCATTAGTATGCCAGTTTGAATCCTGGGAGAAAGAGCTGAAATCCTTTAAAGGATTGGAGCCAATCACGTATATGGATGTAACATATTTAAACATCTGTATGAACAACCAGTTAGAGGCATACTTGTCAATATTATTTCTGCACACAAAATTGATAATTCTAGCTGTAGATGATCTATATTCTGTTTAAGTTCCTTTCTCTATTTTTCCTTAGTGTGAACTAGCCACTATGAAATACTGTCTTTAGGCACTAAGGAAGAATATAAGATACCTTAGTCTGGAGCTAGAGGTGTGTATAGTTTGGGAACAGCAATTAGACTACAGGGGATTTTAATGGGAAGAGGAATATTAGGAAAGCTAATGCTGAAATAATTTACTGGAGTCAGCAGGTTGATTAAAAAATAACATTTTTTTTATTCTCACGAAAGG
>NW_009240182.1:0-504 GCF_000690835.1 Fulmarus glacialis | reverse complement strand
GACTTCAGTGGAGAAAGCTCAGATTTGAAGAAGGTCCTAGTTGCCTAATGAGGGAAACGGTGGGGTTGGGATAATGACTGTCCGTAGAGTGTCTGACGTAAAGGGTCTTGACTCAGACTCCATTCAGACTCCGTGAGGAGACGTTCAGGATCAATATTGACTGGAGATGGCTGACATCACTTACCGTGTAAGAAGACAAATAAACAAAAAAAATTAAAAAGAAGGAATCCTATCGTATTGTTGTTTGGTATTGAAATCTATTGACTTCTGAAATCTCTCTAATTAACCACAGAAGAACTGAGGAATTAAGGAAAACCATGCACAGAGACTTATCTTGTTGGGGCGTCTCGCGTGTTCGTGAGCCCTCTAGTGCCAAGATCCTGCAGATCCTGAAAGACTGAACAAGCCTCTAGAGAAGTAAAATTCAGCAGCGAAACTCCAAGATTCCGAGGGTGTCAGCAGGCCCCACTGATGTCCATCACTGGAGAGACCATGGAGGGAATG
>NW_009240181.1:0-502 GCF_000690835.1 Fulmarus glacialis | reverse complement strand
TTGAATATCAACCAGCTCTCCTGGACCCCGCGTTTCTCTAGGGCCATATCCCATGGGATTCTTCCAAGGTTATCTCTGAAGAAGCCTGTGATCCCTGAAGAGGCCTGTTCTCCTGAAATCCAGGTCTGTTGGTCCTGCTTTTTGCCCCGCTACCTCCTCTTAGTGTCCTGAACTCCACCATCTCATGTTCAGTGCAGCCAAAGCTGACCCCACCTTACAGATGAGGAAGAACTGATTGGGGGTGTGGAAGTACCAGGTCCAGCAGAGCACCTTTCCTTGTTAGCCTCTCGATCACCTATGTCAGGAAGTTGTCGTCAACACACTCCAGAAATCTCCTAGATTGCTTGTGCCCTGCTGTGTTGTTCTTCTAGCTCACTAGGAGTGATGAAAATAAACTGTAGCGTCTTTCTGATAATTTGCAATGTTTTAATTTTCGGATCCAAAACTATTCCTTGTAATCACAAAAAATACTGAAAGATACCCTTTGAACGTACAAATGGAT
>NW_009240180.1:0-502 GCF_000690835.1 Fulmarus glacialis | reverse complement strand
GTACTGCTGGAAATACATTTTGGACTTCATTGTCCAACAGAAGGGACAGTTTCTGTGTGGAGCTGGTGCACTGGACATATGCAGGGTTAACAGCACTTGTTACCAAGGGGTAGCCAAATACGTTTTCATTTTGTCGAGGTCTCTGAATTCACAATATTTCCTCTGCTTGAAGCACTATCAGCTGGTAAGTCCCTGGTCTCCTACCCAGCCACCTTCCCACACTCCCCCGACACATTAACTTTCTTGATGGGTGAGTTCAGCTGCAGAATGTCAGTGCTTTAGGAGAAAGGCTCAGTGAAAGACATTTCAAGCCACTCTGGTTTATGTGGTTTGCAGTTTATTTCTATTGAAGTGTCAGAAGGAGAACATTTTCCCAGGAGAACAGGGGAGGAAGCAAAGCTTTGCATGAGGCACCAACAAATCGGTGTTTTCACACCGCTGCATTGGGAACTGGCATCACAGCATATATATAAGCAGTTTTCAGTAAATAGCTGCCTCTTTT
>NW_009240179.1:0-503 GCF_000690835.1 Fulmarus glacialis | reverse complement strand
GGAGTTCATGGCAAGTAAAAAAATACCTCAGGTAAAATATTTGATGCTCAAGATATAATTGCCTGAGAACATGCACTTCAGAATAAAGTTTTAAGAACTTACATAACTAAAATGCACTTTTTTTTTTAAGCAACACTTACATAGTTCTTCCCCAAACCTTTTAAGTTTACTTCAATTACTGTAAACATGCACTTTTTAATGATCATACAAAGAATCATACCCTGAAGATTCAAAGATCTATCACGATTTCTGAATAAACAGCAGTGATAAAAATCTGTATTCAGTCTATTTTTATACCTGCAGCACTATTTTATGATATCCATAGCTACAGAAGGCACTATGAAAGGTATATTGACCCTATGAAAGATTTATTTTGGTTGTGTAGAAAATGAGAACGAACACTGATGAAACAAGACAGAGAAAGAAATTAATTCCACCAAATTGCCTTTCATTGATTTGCTGAAGTAATAATTATACTGAGAATCTATGCCTTACTTGTGTAT
>NW_009240178.1:0-504 GCF_000690835.1 Fulmarus glacialis | reverse complement strand
AAGAGAAAAAAGAAAAAGAGAAAAAAGAAGAGAGAAAACACACTTCTCAAATCCGCGCCATGCAGAAGCTGCAGCATTAGAGAGGGGCTCAGCTGGAAAAAGAGGAGGCTCGCGGGGAGGAGCATCACGGCATCTACAGAGGGGTCGAGAGAGCAACAGCCATGGGGACCCAGGCTGGGTGGTGTTAGAAGGGTTACGGCCAGCCCTCACCCTCAGCCTCGCGTTTCCATGCCAAAAGCCCACTTACGGGCAGCAAAAAGATCGATGCTCACAGCACGGATAAAGTCATCCCGATCCTGCAAATGGCTGCACCACACACACCTTCTGAAGAGCCACTAACTAGCTTGGTTCCTTGATGCTCACCATCCGGGACGCTGCCAATTAAGCACAGCAGGTCCTGTATGCAGGCTGAGGGACCGTGGCCCACTCCTCTCCATCGGAAGGAGAGGGCTGCCTGCGGGATGGCAGTGAAAACGGGAGATTAAGGTCCAACCCTGCTGCCGC
>NW_009240177.1:0-503 GCF_000690835.1 Fulmarus glacialis | reverse complement strand
CCCAAAAATTTTGAAGAATTTTACAGATAATGTAAGTTTAAAGCAAATCCTGCCCCTCCCTCCCCCTCTCCCGCCCAGTGGAAAGAACGTGGGGGAGAAACACAATACATGATATTTTGGAGAACAAAGATTGCTCCCACAGAGAGTGTCACTGCCGCTGCTGCTGCTCAGTTGAACGGATGCTCTTCTCGGTCCCGCAGCTGCTGAGAAGTGAGATCCCTGGGAAACACGCCTTGCATTCACCACTGGCTCCTTTCAGCTCTGCGGTTTAGGGCAGCCTGCTTCACAGGTCTCCCTAGGAAGTTCAGGGTTTGAGTTGTCATGTAATTTAGGCACCTGCCACCTCCTGGCTTCATCAGACGTTCAAATGTTAGGTGTGTTTCAGCTGAAACAGTATGGAGTGAGCAAAGTGACATTGTGTGTAAAACTGAATCTTGTGGAAAGCTTCCCACTAAGCTTCCCACTAGGTCCACTTCACTATATAACAACAACAACAACAACAA
>NW_009240176.1:0-479 GCF_000690835.1 Fulmarus glacialis | reverse complement strand
GAGAGGCTCTTTCCTCTAACCAGGTCGTCCCATTTGTCAGCCTGCTGGGATTTAAAGACACAACCAAAGCCAAGTTTTGCCAGAACAGCTGCTTCATTTCTAGTCATAAAAGACCATTAACTCAGCAGCTCTATTCCTGAAACGCATCCATGAGTCCTTGTCATAATTTCAGAGGGACTAGGCAAAGATCTGCCTCACAATAGTAGCAAGTATAATAGGAGTTTGTCTGATCTGCCAGTTTAATAGATTTGCGTGCTACAAACTCTTCAAGAGTTTATGGTGGTTAAATGCTTTTCAGCTGTCGCTTGTTCCCGTGAATCTCAAAACAGGCATACGGTGATGGGAAGACTAGCACAGCATCCATCCAAGAAAGGCAGAATAGCATCTTACCGTGCCTCTCGGCCTCTGGAGTCACACGATTGCCAGCTTTATCCAAACGTTGCTTAAACGGATTGTGCTCTACATCCAGCTGCTGCTCT
>NW_009240175.1:0-502 GCF_000690835.1 Fulmarus glacialis | reverse complement strand
AAATTGCTTATTTCAGTTAACAGATTGCTAATACAGAAAATGACTCTTGATGCACTGATAATATGGTGTATCTCTATCTTTACAAGTTCAGGCTGTGAAACAATCTGATTTCTCCTTTCAAGTTGAAGAAGGTGCCATTTATTTTGTGTTATTAGTGTGCATCATACTTATAATGGTTGCTTATTATTTTTTTTCTTGGCTATACTAAGCAAAATTAGTATATTAAAATTGTCAAAAAATGTTTATACAAAGATAGTAGTCTAGCATTATGTACTGAATATTTACTACAGCTAGCTGCCGTTGATGCTTTAGAAACTGAAATGCCACCTCTCACCCCTCTAAGCCATAATTATTAAATTTGATATAAAGATAATACTTTTTCATTAGCTTTATAGTCACTGGAAGGGCAACATAGTGATTGCAGGTGCTAGGAAAACAAGATGTAGGTTTTTGAACTTTAGAAAAGAATATTGCTTAGCAGAGCCGTAACTTTCTGTTTCTC
>NW_009240174.1:0-504 GCF_000690835.1 Fulmarus glacialis | reverse complement strand
CAGGGAAAGTCCGGGAGGCATTTGCTGTGCTGGCACACTTTCTCCTTCCTAGACAGAGTGGAAAAGCTTTTCCCTGCCGTGTAGGCGACAAGAGACGCATTAGACGGGCATCCGGAGCTGTCCGAAGGTAAGCGCCTGTTGCCGGCCTCTTTCGGCACAAGCCCCCGCTCCGGAGCGCACCGCGGCCGGCAGGATGCTCTCTGCCGGCGAAGGTGCCGCTTCTCCGGCAAGGAAGCCTCTGCCGCTTCTCCAGCACACGGAGAGCGTGCTAGCTGCTGAAACGTGAAGAAAGAAGCTGCAGAACACTGGCACTGAGCGTGCAGCTTTCCAGCGGAGAGAAAAAGCTACTTGAACACTCTGCAAGCCTTTCCACTCCCAAAAACATGCACATGGAAGGAGCTGCTGCAAAAGCGATGCTGTGCTCGCTGCTGCTCCTCCTGAAGCTCTGGCTGCTAAATCTGAGGCTTTCCTTCCAATTTCAAGCTGCAAAGCACTTGCTGAATT
>NW_009240173.1:0-500 GCF_000690835.1 Fulmarus glacialis | reverse complement strand
CGTGGTTATGAATAATTCCAGCTTTCCTTTGCCCTGGTGTTTTTCACTTCAAGGCAGGGCAGTCTTGAAAGCTTAGCAATGAGTTTGTAAATGCCAATATCATTAACAAAATTCAGGCTTTACAGAACCACAACTGCTGCTCAGCCCTGAAAAGTGCTAATTCCCTTTTGACCTATATTATAATCTTAACAATCAAGGAAACGATAGATTAAATTTCCGCTCCCCCAGGAGTGATCTGTGCCTCAACGCACAATCTTCTGAAATATTGGATATTGTAGTCTGGACTGGATGCTTCAGAAATGTTACTCTATTTCCTATGGCACAGAATGCACATCTGCCTCTGCCATTGCTGGCGACACTGCTTTTTAACTTCTACTGCGAATAACCTGATGGAAATTCTTCAAGGAAAGCTTAAAGGTATGTGATACTTCCCCATGTGGAACAAATTTTCCTTTATAAATTCATTCATCTTTACTGGTAAACCTCTGTCCTCTTTGAAA
>NW_009240172.1:0-475 GCF_000690835.1 Fulmarus glacialis | reverse complement strand
CCCTGCTTTCCTGGAAATGGCTAAACATCCGCCTGCCATTGGGAAGTAGGGAGTGAATTCCTTATTTTGCTTGGCTTGCACGTGCAGCTTTTGCTTTGCTTCTTAAACACTCTACCTCAACACACACATTTTCTCACTTTACCCTTCCGATTCTGTCTCCTGTCCCACTGTGGAGGCAGTAAGTGAGCGCCTGTGTGGGGCTTAGCTGCCATCTCAGTTCAAGCCACCACAGTAGGCTGCCCACAGTGTTGTCCAGTTCAGTTTTGAATCGTCACCTCAACAGTAAAA
The DNA here is from genome assembly GCF_000690835.1 of Fulmarus glacialis. Classification (NCBI taxonomy): domain Eukaryota; kingdom Metazoa; phylum Chordata; class Aves; order Procellariiformes; family Procellariidae; genus Fulmarus; species Fulmarus glacialis. Next base: position 187 of record NW_009240172.1, on the reverse strand, counting down.
AACCGTTTTGTTACATTTATACGGAATTGCATTTTGTGTTCGTTGCCACATGTCCTGTCACAGGATTACACTGAGAAAACTCTGGTTCCATCTCCTTTGCTCCCTGCATCAGGTATTAACACACATTGACAAATCCCCCCCTAGTATTTTCTTGGGGAAGAGTCATCATCCCTGGAAGTATTTAAAA
>NW_009240171.1:0-501 GCF_000690835.1 Fulmarus glacialis | reverse complement strand
TGCTTAATACTGAATCACGCCTACTATGCAGATAGAAATTAAGCATCTCTGTAAGGAATAATTTTAGGTAATTTCACACACATCTGCCATAAAAAGATCCCAGACCAGGAAACCCTTAGATGGGAGTTTGATCAATGTTGAATACAGCAGTGAAACAGCATCATCAGCTGTGGATTCCAGGTGTCTTCTGAACAAAAAAGTATGAAAAAGGCTTGAAAAAATTCTTCCTCGTATATCTTTTAAGCCAGAATCCAACCCTAGGGTTAAACAAATCCTACAGCACTAAGGGAATAAGAAGCTACTGATGTAAGGAGTAGGTTTAGAATAAAGTATAAAAAAACCTGAAGGGCCAGTCCTGAAATAAAATAAGCATTTTGGGACAGGGCACAAATAAGCAGTCTGGAGAAAGTGCCATGCCAAGAGATAAAAGCAGAAGCTCCCAAACTGGCACATTTCCAGTGTAGTAGATGTTAACTTGTTTGCATAAAAACAAAGATATTT
>NW_009240170.1:0-499 GCF_000690835.1 Fulmarus glacialis | reverse complement strand
AACTGAGCCAGCCTTTGCATCAGACACTACCATACTCTGCCACATCACATCGCAGAGCATGGGGGAGTTAGCTTCCACATGCTATGATCTTCTTCCTCTCTCATTTCCACATAGCTCTCCACATAGCATAGGTTCCCAAATCCATCCTTCCACATTACTCCAGAGCAGCAGGGAAACTGAGTTTCCACGGGGCAGGAAGGGAGGTAGTGTAAATAACTTGTCTCAAATAGGTGGAAAATGGTGCTCTAACTAGCAGTCCTGGATCCAAGGATTTTCTGAAGCACTCACACCATTTAGGAACATGACTTTTCTCAAAAAAATCATGGGAATGTCCTCATGAACTGCATACCATTTGATAACCACAGTATGATAACTGCATACCCTTTGATGATCACCTTTTGAGATGCAGTTTTGCCACTGGTGCAAAACTACTGTATAGCACCCCTAACAAAAACTTTGGTCCTAGCCTTAAACAAGTAAGCTAAAACTCAACAGTGAT
>NW_009240169.1:0-501 GCF_000690835.1 Fulmarus glacialis | reverse complement strand
TTAAAAATAACAACTGTTCTTGTTTTACCAGATACAAAAATACAGTTATAAATAAGACTCAGTATTAAATATCTCTAATCAATGACAATATATTTTTTTCCTCCACAGGTAACTATGATTAACACTGTGCATCACTTATTCCCAACTTTGATGCAAATCACTGTCTCCCAAGGTCAGGTAAGCAAATATACCAATAAATCCGCTAGACAATCTGGAAAGCATCTGGCATCTAAAGAAATTTAAAAAATAAACCAATGTTTTCTTCACTGCTTGAACTGTGTTGCACACAGAAGCATATGGCTTGAGGATTTATAAGGCAAACACTGTGTCAGACACACAGGTAAAGACTTTTGCACATGGATTTACCTCATCAGTAAATCATGAAGCTCTGTTGATCTTTTCATTACGACAGAATCAAGTCATAAATCCTGTTATCTCCCACACAAAGGTACAATTTTAAATACAAAGGTTAAAAAATGTTGAAACAAGGAAAAAAAAAAA
>NW_009240168.1:0-502 GCF_000690835.1 Fulmarus glacialis | reverse complement strand
GGGGACCCGGGGAGGTGGTGTGCGTGCTGGGGCACAGGGGCTTAGGGGCTGACCAGGGGGGTTCTTGGCAGGCCCTCGGCTGAGAGGCTGGTGGGGGTGGTGGCATGTCCACGAGGGGCATGGGGAGAAGTATTGTGGGGGGACGCCCGTGTGGGAGAGCAGCAGGGGCCACGGCAGGGCTGTCGGGGTGTAGGGGACATGTCCGTGGGTGGAGGAGAAGAGGAAGCGCGTGAGTTGGTGCTCCAAGGGGGGCAGGGCGATGTGGGGGTCGTGTTGGGGTGATGGGGGGGGAGGTGAGGGACCCCCCCGGTGGATACAAGAGGGAAGGGGGAACCGCAGCACGGCACGTGTGGCTGGGACAGAGTCAGCTGTCTTCATCGCAAGCCCGTGGTGCTGGAAAGGTGTTGGTGAGACACAAATGCTTTGGCTGCTGCTGAAGGGTGCTTGCACAAGGTCAAGGCCTTCTTTCCCCCTCTGCCCCCCGCAGCGAGCAGGCTGGGGG
>NW_009240167.1:0-493 GCF_000690835.1 Fulmarus glacialis | reverse complement strand
AGCTTCTTATAGGATAAAACCAGAAGGGTAATGAAATGGCAAATTGGTCATCGGTACTTGGAAAGGTAACTATTCCATATCGGTATGCGATGGTGGGAATAATTTAAAGAGTAAGAAATAACACAATATTCAGACTCCTCTTATTTAAGCATTAAAAAAGTAGAAGGAAATGGATTAGCTGCTTCCTTTCTGATATAGGCTGCTGGTCTAGTTTAGAGACAGTCATAAATTTAACATTATAACCAGGGACGTAACAAGAAGCAGCTTGGACCATTAAAAAAGCTGTCTATATATGTACAAGTTATTCTCAAAAAGAAAATCAGTTTTATTTGGATGTGTGCACAACCCGCTGCTCTTTAAAACTCTAGAGCACTGAAAACATAACATTCTGCCCCAAAATCTCGTTGAGTTTGTCCTGAGAAATAGAAGTACTCATATATAAATGGGATGATATTGTCCGTGAGTGAGTTTCTTCCTGCAGGTTGGGCAAGAG
>NW_009240166.1:0-500 GCF_000690835.1 Fulmarus glacialis | reverse complement strand
AGCAGAGCTCTTTGTGGCTCACTCCTGAGGTCTCAGATGTGTCTTTCAACAAGTGCCCAGCTCCAGCTTCTCTCCTATCTCCTGGACTTCACTTCAACACCGAAGGCTCTCAACCGGAGGCGAAGGGGAATCCTGTGCAACCAGCTCGATGTCCCGAACACTGGCCACTGTGGGATGCGCTTGAAGGTGTCTGTGACAACCAGTATCTCCTTCTCCTGTTGGTGCTGAGGTGGAACTGCTGGCTCCACAGGACGCCTTTCCAACACCAGTGGGAGCACGGCGGAAGCGGACCGTGGAGCCGGAGGATTCAGTTTGTATTTGTGTGTCTGAGTCTACCACCAGCCAGAAACCACCTCTGGCTGTGGTTTCAAAGCAAAGGCTTGCATTAGCCCTGTATCAGTTGGGTCTGTTCTAACAGGGCCTGGCTATTTAGTGGGGTGAAAGCGATCCCAGCCCCTGCCCGTTGAGCAGCAGCAGTGGCCGGTCCCCGCGGCAGGACC
>NW_009240165.1:0-501 GCF_000690835.1 Fulmarus glacialis | reverse complement strand
TTCACCTGTTACAAGGAATAGTAACCGACCGTTCCCTCCCTTTGGGGCCACCGGGGATTTGCTAAGCATTTCTGAAGCCATTTCCTTCCTCTTCATCAGATACCACCACTCAACTCTGATTTCAGGCATTTCTGGACAAGAATAAGGCTATAATTATATGCTTATGCAAGTTTCACTGTCACATTTAGGAAATCACTTGAGAACATGATTAATTTCAGGAATACCACGCCACTATTATTCAAATCCTACGCGGGAGAAACAGCTTGCTTGGTTCTGTTTTCACATGAAAAATTTTGCATGTCCATCTCACAACCAAGTTTCCCCTATTTTTACAAGAATAAAGGTTGGTTGCGCTCATCAGTCTGAATGTCTGAGCCTGCGCTTACTTCAACCAAACTACCGTAATTCCCCCAAACTTAACCGAAAATTTGAGTAAGCCTCTGAGCGTTGAAAGATCAGAAAAAAAGTTTAGGGGTGCGGGGGTGGGGGGGGCGGTTTGGG
>NW_009240164.1:0-497 GCF_000690835.1 Fulmarus glacialis | reverse complement strand
TTCCTTGTCCTCAGTCTTTCATTCCTCCTTAAGCTTCCCCTAAGACTGTCCCTCCTGATGTTGTGTAAACATCCGCTTCTGCTTTATTCTCTTGAATGTTTCCTTGTGTCTTTCCCTCTTTTTCACTGTGCGCTGCTCTGGGCCTTGGAGTGTATGGTAACTGGGTGTAGGGAGCTGCCATCATCAACATTTCCCATACTGAAACTGGTTCCCTTTTCTCATACGAACCGCCACTGTCAGGCCCTGCTGCCCCTCAGCTGCAGAGAGTGTCCCTGGTTACAAATGCCCTCTTTCTTACATGTCCCCCCGCTTGCTCCTGAGCTGTTTCTGTGCCTCCACAGGCTGCCCATCCCTCCTTGGGAAAGTGTGAGCGTGTTTTTCCAGTGTTGTGTAAGTGCTCTCAGTCATTGCTGCCTGCAGCGCAAGAAGGAGGGAAGCAATGAAGGGCATACTGTGCTGGTTTTAGCCGGGATAGAGTTAATTATCTTCATAGTAGC
>NW_009240163.1:0-498 GCF_000690835.1 Fulmarus glacialis | reverse complement strand
TGTCGGGGTGTGTCATGGCGTGTTGCAGCATGTCGGGATGTGTCAATGCGTGTTGCTGCGTGTCATGGGGTCGTATGTTATCGCGTGTTGCGTGTCACTGTGTGTCATTGCGTTTAGTTACGTGTTCTCGCATGTTCTTGCGTGTTGTTGTGTGTCGGGTGTCGTTGCATGTTGCTGGGTGCCACTGCGTGTTGCCTGTTTGGGGGTCGTATGTTGTAGCGTGTTGTTGTGTGTTATTGCATGTTGTTGCGGGTCATTGTGTGTTGTTGCATTTTATTGCGTGCCGTTATGTGTGTCGTGGCATGTTTCTGCGTGTTATCACATGTTGTGACGTGTTATTGTGTGGGTTTGCATGTTATTGCATGTAATTGTGTGTTGTTGCATGTTACTGCATGTTGCTATGTGTTATTGTGTGTTTTTTGCATGTTAATGTGTGTTGTTATATGTTATTGCATGTATTTAATTCATGTTACCACCTGTTGTGATGTGTAACTGTGT
>NW_009240162.1:0-495 GCF_000690835.1 Fulmarus glacialis | reverse complement strand
GAGACACTTGCAATTCGTGCAGTCCATGTGCAAGTCGGTGTGTTGTGTGTGAAGTGTTACTAGAAAATGTTGCTGCTGGATTAGAAAACAACAACTTTGAATTGGGAACGCTGAGTGATCCCAGTTTGGCAGCATGAACTGTGCTAGAGCCTGACTGCGCTGGTGTTTGGAGCTGTTCCTGCAGCCACACAGATGAAGACCCTGGCTGAAGTTGGCTGTTTGTGTGAGTGAAGACTGATAGGACTACGCCTTTAGCAGATCCTGCTCAGGAAGAGGAAGAGTTAGGATGTTTTTTATCCAGAATCGCAGTGTAGAGCTTACTGCATCCATCAGTTGTGTGGTTTCCTGCCGCTGACGAGCGCTCCAGTGTTTCTGACCACCCCAGGCAGCAGAGGGAAGGGTGCTGCTTCCAAAAGCGTAGGTGGACCTGGCAGGCGTTCCTGTGAGTTGGACCGGGGATGGGCGTCACTCTATGACTTGTACCGTGTATCTCTC
>NW_009240161.1:0-497 GCF_000690835.1 Fulmarus glacialis | reverse complement strand
GCATGATGAAAATAGCCACTGTTACTCAGCTCTGACACAGCTACCACTAGCAGCAGTAGTGATTGGTGGGACAATTATGATATAAGCATTTTGTTAAGAATATTAGGGATAAATGCATACTAAGGTATTTGCGGTGGCATGATACAGAAAATCTTAGCATTCTTAACATTTTAAGATTATTTCAGTTAGAGGTAATAATTTTGTCTCAAACTTGAGAAGCAAAAGGTTGTGTTACTGCTTCTTTTTTACTTCCTGTTCAGCCAAGACAGCATGGGAGGAAGGACAGCATGGAGGAGTCACAGCCCACCTGTGATTTTGGGAGACTTCTGGTCTGATTATTGTTGTTTCATAGATTTTCAGTGTGACCTTCAGCAGTGCACTCTGTTCCTGTATATATCTGTTCTTCACCTCTCAACTGGAGGTAATCATGCTTATTTTGCAAGGGTATTTCCTTCCTGTGGAAAGGAAACGTACACCCATCTTGGATTTAAAGTTAA
>NW_009240160.1:0-496 GCF_000690835.1 Fulmarus glacialis | reverse complement strand
CCAAACCCCTCTTTTACAGCTCAAAGCCTTAGTTTCAGGGCTCATAATCTTATTTTTAAGGCCCAAACCTTCATTTTAAGGGTCTAAACTCTCATTTTTAGGGCCAAACCCACTTTTTTTAAGGTCCAAAGCTACATTTATAGAGTCTGAATTATCATTTTGGGGTCCAAAGTGTCATTTTTAATTTCCAAAGTCTTATTTTTAGAGTCCAAAGCCTCATTTTTATGATCCAAACCCTCACTTTAGGGAACCAAACCTCATTTTGGGTCTCAAAGCCGCATTTTTATTGTTCAGAGCCTCATTCTTAGCATCCAAACGTCTTTTTCAGGGCCGAAAGCCTCGTTTTTAAGGCTCAAAGGATCGGTTTCAGATCCAAATCTTCATTTTTGGAATCCAAATCCTCATTTGTAGTGTTTTAACCCTCATTTGTAGGGTCCAAAGCTTCATTTGTAGGGTCTTAACCCTCATTTTAGGGTACCAAGCCTCATTTTTAGGG
>NW_009240159.1:0-496 GCF_000690835.1 Fulmarus glacialis | reverse complement strand
TGGCACAGTGAGGCCACTCTCCATCATCTCTGAAAGGTCACGGAGACTGGGAGAACTCCTTGATGACTGGCAGCACCCAAATGTGGTGTGCACTTTTCAGAAATGGCCAATGGGTGAGCAGTGGAACTAAAGGCTGTGCCCCAGAGCACGTCCACTCAGATCCCATCTCTGGGTGTCTGGAAGAGAAGGTGACTGCATTTACCCAGGGTAGATTGTGCCTGGCCAGCCTCTCTGCTTTCTGTGATGAAAGGACAGGATTGCTGGACTTCGGGAGAGCGGTGGTGGTCTTTTCCCTGGAAGTCAGCAAGGCATTCAGCAACATCCCCCACAGTATTCTTGTGGCCAGGAGAGGATATTATGGTCTGCATGGGTGTATAAGCAGATGGGTGAAAAAGAAGCTGGATGGTTGGGCTTAGAAGGACGCAAGATAAAGGGAAAACCTTTTCAGTCATGAGGATAGTCAAACTCTGGAAGCTGTTTCCCAGGGAGCGTGCAC
>NW_009240158.1:0-490 GCF_000690835.1 Fulmarus glacialis | reverse complement strand
ATGATTCTATGATTCTATGATTCTAGTTACTAACCCAGCTTTGGAGCTCAAATTGGTCCTAGTGAAGCTGTGACTGAGCTGCTAAATCCTGCTGGGAGATAGGCTAATTACCTTAAGCGTAATACTGAGAAAATATAGTTATATAGCCTTCAGGTCTTGAGCTAATAACACCACAGTACTGCATTAAGCTGCATGGTTGTACTGTAATAAGTTTGAACTCCTGTTGGGATGTTGAACCTTGCTCTATTACATCTTATAAATTCCTCCTTTATTCTTTTCTGTTTGAAGATGACCTAAAGTTTTAATACTTTCTGTTTTCTAATACCTGGGGAGTTTGTCCACCAAATGGAAAAACAACATTAAAATAAAACACAATTATAGCTCCTTCACTTCTCTCTGGAGTAGGAAACACTAAATGCGAAACTAAAAACCAGCTAATTCTCTTTAACAACAAAATATGTTTTTCTGAGAAATATGTATTATATATTAT
>NW_009240157.1:0-486 GCF_000690835.1 Fulmarus glacialis | reverse complement strand
TTTTTTTACTTTTCTTTTTGAAATGGTTCTGCAACTAAGTGTCTTCAAAGAAGCTGTCTCTAAAATGCCATTTTAAAAATTACTTCTTGCCTCCTCTGAGTTTTTGTCTGAGCATAGAAAATGGCATTACGAGATTGTTCACTTTTTACATTCTTCTGAGGAACTGCACTAACTACTGTGCCAACCTTTCATATACGAGGTGTGTAGCACTGGTGTTATTTACTTACCTTTTGTAGTTGACTCTTTACATCAGATATGAACTCAAGCATACCTGATGGCATTAAACAGTGCCAAGAGGTCTCCACAGAGATTGGGAAAAATAATTTCCAGCACAATGTGAAGACCTCAGGAAACCGGACTTCTGCCTGAAGACCTTGACAAAATACCAGGAGTTACTTCCAAGCAAAGTGATTGCACTGACGATGCCTGCAGCTGACTTCTGGCAGACTTGGGGCTAGGATTGCAAGTCTCCTTGTTCCTCTCATG
>NW_009240156.1:0-496 GCF_000690835.1 Fulmarus glacialis | reverse complement strand
GCGGGGTCGGCCTTGGAGGGCACCAGCACGCCGGCGATGCAGCCCGTGCCGTCCAGGTAGCGCTTGACGGAGGCCATTTCCGTCACCTCCTCCACCGTCTTGGAGCCCTGGACGAGGTCGGCCAGCGTGTCCTTGTCGATGATGCCCGAGTCCACCAGGTCCGAGGCGGTCACCTGCCTCCTGAGGCCCGTGAATTTCACGTTGCTGCCCCGCTCCACCGCCTCCTCGATGAGGACGGTGAGGAGCCTTGCCAGCTCGTCCAGCGCCAGGCTCCCGGCCCGGACCTTCCCCAGCAGCTCCTGCCTCTTTGCCTCGGAGGTGTACTCGGAGAAGAGGAGCTCCCACAGGGAGACCTTCCTGCCGTGGAAGCCGCGCGCCGAGACCTCGACGGTGCGGGACTTCAGGGACCGCTCCAGCTCCAGCTCCCGCTCCCGCTCCTGCTCCTGCCGGGAGTCCGCGGCTTCGCCGTTCTCGGCTGGCGGCGGGGCCTCCCGCT
>NW_009240155.1:0-497 GCF_000690835.1 Fulmarus glacialis | reverse complement strand
GCGCTGGTGTCCTGCTCCTTCTTCAGCTCCTCCGCCATCATGGCCGCCTGCCCGAGGAGAGAAGCAATCGGAGGTTCCGAGGCACGTTCTCCGTCGCCCGACGGCGGAAGGTCTCCTCGATGTCGGTCCCACCGCGGCACTCACGTCGGTGATGGCCTTCTTGGCCTTCTCCTCGGCGTTCCTGCACTCCTGGATGGCCTCTTCCACCTCCGTCTGCAGCTGGGAGATGTCGGCCTCCATCTTCTTCTTCTGGTTGATGAGGCTGGTGTTCTGGAGATGGAGGAGAAGAGCTCAGGAGGTGGCCGTGGGGCTGCTGCCCCATCCTTCTTCAGCCCCACAGGACTTAGAGCTGTCCCCCCATCTGGAGATCTTGGTAACTCAACCCAGAAGAAGCCCACACCCATGGTTTCTCCAGGGTTTGAGCCTCCCTGGATGGAGATGACCTCTCTCCTTGGAGGAACGTGAGGTCTCACCTGCGAGTGGAGGAGCTGGACCCT
>NW_009240154.1:0-495 GCF_000690835.1 Fulmarus glacialis | reverse complement strand
CCCTATCCCAGCCAAAACCAGGACAATCACACATAATTTTTCTAGTCCAAGCAATTTCATTTTAGTATAAAATCTGCCTTTAAGTTAAATATTTAATTGAAGTCAGGGAATACAGCCAGTAAGTAGGTTAGCTGTTTTTGAAAAAACTCATTAGCCACCAAATTGTGTCTCAAATCTGATTAAGTGTGAATATCTGGAACATAATGTCCAAAAAGAAAAGTGTCTTAAATAAATGTTTTGATATATGATTTAGCTATGTCTTTTTCCTTAACAGAAGCATTTGCAATGTTTCAACTCAAATGCAGCCAACAAAAAAAACCTACCAAAGCCACCCATGTTCCATAACATAAGTATGTTAAATGAAATTGTCTGCAGAAATTATTGAATAGGGAAATTGAGAGCAAACTTGTGACAAATGCAAAACACATACCGCCTGTACTGCAAAGGCTATCTGGTTACAAGTTCTTTGTCGTGGTTTAACCTTGCAGGCAGCCA
>NW_009240153.1:0-491 GCF_000690835.1 Fulmarus glacialis | reverse complement strand
AATGAGCTGATCTACTCCAGCTTAATTACGACAGGTGGGAGATACAGTGTGTGATATAGAGGCATCACGAAACAGGCTTTTCTAGCACATTATGCAAACCCTTTCTTTGTTTGATTAACAAATTCCCTGGCCAACCTTCCCATAAATTCAAGCTTAACATTTCCAAAACCCAGCATGGCAAAGCTGTGCTTCTGACACTCTGCTGCACTGCTGTTAGAATATGCCACTGGGCTTAAAACTGTTGGGATGCACCTAGCAATCAAACTCTGCTTTTATACATTCAAAATAAAATGTTTTATCATTTCTGTCATCATCATTTCAGCACATCTTGAGAGTGCTACAAGTCAGACTCATAGTGCTGCTAGATGAAATTTGATGGCATGCTATAAGTTTTTACCTGTAAAACTGCATTTTTTGGAAACCTCTCTTGCACTGAAATTATGAACACCAACCGTTAGTGTAAAATTTTGAATCCCTTGGGGGAAAAAAAA
>NW_009240152.1:0-496 GCF_000690835.1 Fulmarus glacialis | reverse complement strand
GGAGGAGGGGGCGGGCGTCCCCGGTGGGGTTTGGTGGCAGCGAACGTCAAGCGCCTTGCCCGAGCGCTTTGGAATCATTTATAGAGATGTGGGGATTTTTTTCATAGTCACTTTTTCACCCAGGGTGAAGAAAAGATGTGAAGAAAAGCATCCTCCGAGATGCTGAAGGAGGGAGCAGGGTTTACCTGTCCAAAGGACTGCAGCAGAGGTTAGATTAATCTGTTCTCTCTCGGGATAAAACAGAAAACCCCTGGGGATGTTCCTGCACCACGCAACATTACAGAATAGGACTAGGGAGGAATTACAGTTACTTGTTATTTTGTATGCAAATAGCATGAGAGTTCCATTACATCAACAAAGACTATTTCTTCTACATTTTTCTTCTTACAATGCTCTGGCTTGTCTTAGATTTAGTATGTTTCTCTATTACCAGGTGCAAGGCTGGGATAAAACTGATCCACTTGCCTGCTTCCAGCTGCAAAAACAAGCCAAGAAA
>NW_009240151.1:0-496 GCF_000690835.1 Fulmarus glacialis | reverse complement strand
GATTCTATGATTCTGTGATTCTATATATAGGATATGTAGCCATATTAAAATAAGTATGTTTGAACACACAACCTGCAAAATAGTAGTAGTAATTCTAGCAGTAAACAGAAAGTTGATGTATTTTTCAGTAACCCAATACTTAGAGCTACTCACTCAGGATCTGGAGATCTAGGATCAGCTTCTCCCTCTGTCTCACATGACAATTAATCCATCCCATCTTCTAGGAGAGGGATCCAATCAGCCTGCTACTGGATGTTTGGTGATTCTGATCTTTCAGTCTCTAATGCAAGTATTATGTCACTGTGCATTAAGCAACTTAAACAATGATTCTGTGATCAGCTACTTTGGACCTACAGCTACTTTCTTACTCTGAAGCCAGCAGAGAGCACATCTGAACTTAGTGCTTGCCCATCCCAAGTGAGAGCTTTAGCCACAGGAGTATCATAAAGTTAGTGTCATGGTTTAATCCTAACCAGCAACTAAACACCACACAGCT
>NW_009240150.1:0-494 GCF_000690835.1 Fulmarus glacialis | reverse complement strand
TCACCTTCCAGTGCCACCCGGGCTACGTGCTGTGGGGCAGCCATGAAGCCAAGTGCCAGCCCGATGGCCGCTGGGCGCCTGCTGTCCCCACCTGCGAGCCAGGTGAGCACGGGCACATGGGGGTTTAGAAAGAGGATGCTTAGGGCCAGCCTTGTGCTGGAGGGGCCCAGAGATCGTGGTCTCGGCCTCACTCGATCGCTTCAGGTGTGACGGTGTTTTGCTGTGTTACATGTGCTCCTACGTCGGGCAAAATCACCAAAACGCCGCTCTCTGCTCCTGCCCCCTTAGTGCTGCCGTGTCCTCCACCTCCCGTCATCGCCCATGCCACGCACAGCGCGGAGCTCGGGGCAAACTTCACCAGCGGCATGTCCGTGAGCTACAGCTGCCAGCCCGGCTTCTCCCTCCTCGGACACCCCTCTGTCTCGTGCACGGCCTCGGGGAACTGGAGCCTCCCGTACCCACGCTGCGCAGGTGGGGCCGGCTGGTGCCACGGC
>NW_009240149.1:0-494 GCF_000690835.1 Fulmarus glacialis | reverse complement strand
CCTGAGGCTGTAAAAGGGGACGAGAGACCTGCAGCAGGGTGTTAGGTGCAGAAGCCAGGGAAGGGGCGTGGGACAGACATTGTGGAAAAAACAATTTAAGCGGCAGTCGCCTCAGGATATTTGCAGGCTCTGCAACTTCTTCCTTTGACATCGACCGTCGCCAGCAAAATCCTGGACTCTTTTTCTACAGGGGACACATTTCAGGTGTACGGAGCAGGGGATTTAAGGGCTGACGGCTTGACTGAGGCTACAGTGGCAGAGTGGCTTTCTGGCCAGGCAAAGGGAAGCAGACACGGGGAAGTGGGGGGTTGTGCTGCAAAGCCCCTCACTGCCCAGGGACTGGCTGCAGGCAGGTTTCCTGTGCAGTGAAAGCAGAGGTGAGGGTAAGAGCAAGAGTCACAAGACTCTTTCCATGAAGACAGGGAAATCTTATCTTCTCCTGGACTTGGCCACTGCGGTACCTCCTCCAGGGAATGGCTGGGAAAAATGGGAAA
>NW_009240148.1:0-486 GCF_000690835.1 Fulmarus glacialis | reverse complement strand
CTTAAATGCTGGCAACATAGTCCTTGTCTGTGCAAGTGCTCTGCCCACCAGCAGTGCAGCTGTCTGTTCCCTCAACCCAGCCCTTGAAATGGGATATTTCTCCCATGGCTTGCCTTCAGGCCCGACTGGAACGAATGCTTCCCCTGCAGTGAAACTGACCCTCAAGGAAAAAAGCTGTCCTTCCCAACCCTCGGCTCCACTCTTCTGAGAGCTGCCATCCAGGCAAATGAGCAAGCAGTTGTTTTGTAAGGCTTCTGGAGGGTTCCCAGAAGGATTTGCCAGGCTGAGGTGAAAATGCACCCCCGGCTTCTGGACGGTAGGATCATTCTGCATGAGCAGTCTCTACAACCTTTTCCCTGTGGAATGGGGCCATCATGCTCATGCCACCGACTGTGCTCTGCCAGCCTGCCAGGAAGCGCCAGGGCTGGACAGAGCAGTAAGGCTGTTTAGCAGCTCAGGGAACCCAAGAGCCGTTGCGTGTGTTAG
>NW_009240147.1:0-494 GCF_000690835.1 Fulmarus glacialis | reverse complement strand
AACAGAGCTGTGCTGAACTCCACCACACCAGAGTCTGTCAAACTCTGCCCTTCACCAGAGCTTCTGCTGATCTGCCCAGTACAGGAGTCAGAATGGCCGGCCTGCACTTCCCCGCATTGCTCCCACCAAAACTTTTTTTTTTTTTTGATGTTAGAGTTGCCATTCTCCTGTCTCTGGATACCAGGCCTGTTCCAAAGGGTGCGTACCAGCGTCAATAAAACAGCTACTTCACCCTTAAGCTGTCTTTGAACTTGTATGTGAATATTACCCAATCCTGATGACTTTTTGGGGTTCCTTACGTCTAGTTGTACCACAGCTTCTTCTGCAGTCAGTGTATTTTCGAAGAGATGCTATGCCAAGGCCTCTCCTCCTCTGTTAGAGCATTCCAGGGTGCAAACCCTCCCAGTTTCTTCCACAATTAACATGAATGCATAAAATTCATGTTGCTTCCCTGAAATGGCCTTATCCTTTCTGAATGCTCCTTTTATAATCTA
>NW_009240146.1:0-493 GCF_000690835.1 Fulmarus glacialis | reverse complement strand
TGCCACAAACAATTTATGGTGAGGGTTACACTTTACATGAGTTAGGGTACCACTAAATATCTTAATGATTGGACTAACTGCCACTTGCATCCTCAAAGCGAATCACAGAACAAATGGAAACGGAGCAAGTTATTTCACTGTCCTATTTCAGCAGACCGCACAGGTAGTTAGGAAGACCAAAGAAGATGCGATTGCCCTGATGCTCTTACTCTCTCCCACAGATCCTACTGATTTCAAATGGACCTTTCAGGAACTCCACACTTTCTAAAGTTAAAGACTAAGAGACTGCCCAAGGCAACAGAGCAATAGTTATTGAGTTGGAGAGTGAACCTAGAACTGGATTTTCCATCATTGCACTGGAGCACCAGCTCTGCATTTAACAATGAACAATTCTCAATCAAAGATTCAATAGCCTAAAGGCTCTTTTATCCAGGTGCTTACCCAGATAATCTTGGTATCTGCTTGCCACATATAAAGGACCTGGGGGTGCTGG
>NW_009240145.1:0-492 GCF_000690835.1 Fulmarus glacialis | reverse complement strand
TCAGAAATTCAGTCAGAAGACTTCTAAACACAACTGTAGTGAAAATTACCTACTCAGGCCCGAGCTTAACTGCATTCCAGGTGTCTTCACCAGCTCAAAAAAATTGTAATCATAAGAAACTCCATGTGCAGAGTAAACTAAACACACAGGAGACTGAAAAACCATCAGTAATGCTGCTATAGCACTCTGAAAACAGAGGAGAGTTCAGCTGAGCATTAAGACAGGCTTTGACTACAGCTTTTTCAGCACAAGGTCATATAAAAATACACAATTTTGCCTGGCTTTATGGAGCTATTCCATAAAGGAACGTCCAAAATACTACTTCCATGCAAGTTTACTAGTCATTCTGAACCTTGATAATAAAGAATACATAACACATTCCAACTCAAGTAAGAATCCCATTTCATTGAGTCCTAAATTTGCTGTATTTCATTAGGCCAAAGTATGTTCACAGAGAACGGTGCAAAATAAATCTTCTGTTTTCAATGGCCT
>NW_009240144.1:0-492 GCF_000690835.1 Fulmarus glacialis | reverse complement strand
GTGCCACAACAGTGAAAGGGTCAGCCAGAGTCTGCCAGCCACCAGGCCAGGCTTGCAGGGGCGAGGCAGGTCCCCGGTCACACTGGGAAGCCACATCAGGATCAGAGAGGTACAGGGCCAGGCATGGCACGCCGACAGTGCAGCCCACGCAAGGGCTGGGGCCAAGGCCAGGGCTTCAATGCGGGGGCCAGGCCAGGGGGCAGAGGGTGCACGGGGGAAGGCTCCAAATGAACCTTTTCACAGCTCCTCATCACAAGCTAGCGGCCTGCTCTGACGGGACTCAGCTTGACCAAGAGGTTAAACCCCCAAAGGTCTTTGGCCTGTGGTACAAGAGAACAGCACCTGATGAAACACAAGTCAAAGACCTCTTCAGAGCACAGATTATCTTTCCACCCACTTGTGCAACTCCCAACTGCGCCACGCACTTGCTGGCTCGCAGCCATCTGAGGGAGGCCTGAACACACTGGCACCTTCAGCACAGCTGGAAATGGG
>NW_009240143.1:0-493 GCF_000690835.1 Fulmarus glacialis | reverse complement strand
CGGGGAGGGGGAGGGGGGCCCACTGGGGCGGCATTTGGAGGAGAGCTTCTGTCTTGAGGAGACTTGAGGAAGGCAACACCGTATCTTGTCCGCTGCCGGGAAGTATGGAAAAGGGAAGCAGTATGCAAAACTACTACAGTGAAATTTTGAAATTTAAATTTTAAAAAAAATCCTTTCTGTCTAATTGCATTAGTTAAGGTAATCGTAATCGTTGCAAGGAAATTGCTGCTCTGTAAAAATTGTCCGACAGAAAATCCAACGCAAGTGTTTTAGCTGAATCTCTTTAGAGATACTTTTAAATAGAATTAAAATGTATTATCCAGATCCGATTGTGCATGTTCTGCTCCTGGTTGGTCTAGTATTAATACAAAATCCCTGTATAAGGGAGTTCCCACCATACACTTCTTTCCTCTGTATAAAAATAGCCCTTTGTAGATTAAAGGATTTAGGGAAATAATGGTCAATATCAGAGATGCTGAAGCCCCTGCTGAAA
>NW_009240142.1:0-492 GCF_000690835.1 Fulmarus glacialis | reverse complement strand
TTCTTTGTTCTTATCGAAGGATGAAGAAAGTATGTTTATGGATAGACGTAATTAATGTACAACTCCAGCTGTTTAAAAAGGAAACTTGGAGTTACCCCCCATATCCTCAACATGTTATTCCTTATGAAACAGCTGAACCTGGATGCCCTTACCCATAGCAGAACCAGTGGTTAGCGCACTCAGAGTTAGTGAAATAGATGTGAATTAAGGTCACCTTAACACTGAATAGGAGCTTCTGTCCTGGCTTTTAGTTACACTTGACAAATTCATTTCCATTTCATACCTTTCTTAGGCATAGATTCATCTCCTCATCTCCTGATATCCTGTGGTCAGTGTGGGGGTAGGAAGAGCTCATTAGCTTCAGTGAGTGAAATGCCATTGAATCACAGACTTCATCTTATTAGTACAAATTTAGAAACGCCCAGTGATCCACAATGAACCAGCTCTGGATTTATCCTAATGCATTGTCCTGGGTTTGGCTGGGATAGAGTT
>NW_009240141.1:0-492 GCF_000690835.1 Fulmarus glacialis | reverse complement strand
TTTGCATTGGGAAGGCTACCCACCCTCAGGCACAAAATTAACTCCTACACTCAGCAACTTTGCCAGCAACATCAAAACCTTTAGGAGGAGTTTAATTTATTCTTGGCTCCCCAAGCTGTCACCAGGGTGGCTCTCTCTCGTTAGTCAACTCAGCACGAACTGCATTTCTATACATCTTCATGTGCTGTCCATCCTCATCCAGGCTCCTCCAGTACACATTCAAGCTGTGGTGACAACCATGTGTTCCTCCCTTGGAGGGGGAAGCCCTGCCTTAGGATGTGTACGTGGAAGCTGCTCACAAGCACTCTCCTCCTTGCTTGCAAGAACTGTATCAGCACAGCAAATAACTGCTGACAGTTAAATTCTCACAGGAAGGCAGACGAAACACAAACAGCACAGCTTCTCACTAGTGGAATCCACACCTTGTAATTAAGTTGCAGATCACTTTTCTTAAAGAATACACTTTTAAAAATACTTTTCAATTTATGTCTA
>NW_009240140.1:0-492 GCF_000690835.1 Fulmarus glacialis | reverse complement strand
ACAAATTACTTTCCAGCATCTCCAAACAGATTATCCCATGGGTTAACATCTTCACTGTACAAACTTCTGGCTAGTAATTACAATAGGCTAATCTTTTGTAACAAGACAAAACTAGATTATTTTCTTAAAAAAAAAAACTTAAAAATCTGTAGTCAAAGTTATGAGAGGGAAAAAAAGCAACAAAAAAAGAATAGTTCCTTTTTACCCATTTTCTTTCCTGCAAACAGCTGAAAATAATTTTTAAAATATTCAGTTTAAAAAAGCTTGCATCAGTTGGCTTGGTCTAAAACCGTGTAATATGCTTTTAATTAGCATAAGAGAAATTCTTCATGTGTTTTTAAGAATAATAGAGGGATTCAAATAGTGAAATATGAAGCACAATAAATGCACAAAGGGAACTTTCAAACCTTTGCACTGCCAGCAAGCTATCAATCCTATAAACCCTAACCACTGGGCACGGCACTTTCCCTCTTGTGCAGCCCTGGAGGGAAC
>NW_009240139.1:0-487 GCF_000690835.1 Fulmarus glacialis | reverse complement strand
ATTCTCTCTCAGCATCAGATCAGTCATGCTATGTGCAATTGAACCGTCACCTAAGACACAGTGCTACAGGGACAAAAAACACCCCAAACCAAAACCCAACAACCTAACTGCCAGTGATTCTAATTTGCCATACATCTATGACACGTATATTCTGCCTCACATATTTGATTTTGCCACCCATTTTCAGGGACTCTATGTGGTACGGTGGAAGAATGTTCCATCCTTGATAAACGGAACACTTTTCTGTTTTCACAGTGGTTTCTCGAGGACGAGGGTTCATCACAGCATGGGCCTCGTGCTTCCCTCTGCTGTACAACCAAGAGAAAGGCACGGGCGTGCAGAAACCGTTTCCCGAGAGCTTGGTCTTCTGAAATGTTACTGTGGGCCTACCTGGAGTGTACCGCCCTAGCACCAACACTGCTTATAAGACAATCTTATAAAAAGATCCATTTTTGATGGATGAGACATTTTGCACTGGAAAAAAAAA
>NW_009240138.1:0-490 GCF_000690835.1 Fulmarus glacialis | reverse complement strand
CTCCAGCCTGTTGAGGTCTCTCTGGATGGTAGAACACCCATTTGATGTCTCTGGATGGCAGAACACCCATCTGATGTATCAGCCACTTCGCCCAGTTTTGTGTCATCAGCAACTTGCCAAGGGTGCAGTGTGCCCCATCATCCAGGTTATTAATGAAGAAGTTAAACACTACAGGACTCAGGATTAATCCTCGGGGTATACAACGAGGGACTAGCCTCCCCCTGAACTTTGTGTTGCTGGTCACAACCCTCTAAGTCTGGCTATATGGTCAGTTTTCAATTCACCTCACTTTCCGCTTATCTAGCGGACACTTCATCAGCTTGTTTAGGAGGATGTTAGATGAGACAGGCCGACAGCTCCCCAGATCATCCTTCTTGCCTTCTTCAAGATAAGACTGACATTTGCCTCCTTTCTGTCCTCAGGAAGCTCTCCCAGTTGTCATGACCTTTCAAGGATAAGGGACATCAGCCATCTCTCTCAACACTCATGG
>NW_009240137.1:0-491 GCF_000690835.1 Fulmarus glacialis | reverse complement strand
TTTTTTTCCTTAGGAATAGGGCTACTGAGAAAAATCCATTTGAACTTTAAAGCAGTGGTATCACAACATGTTTTGTGTGGTTCATTTGATAGCTAAAAGGCTGCTTCTATGCATCTTTCAGGTACCTGAAGGTTCCTTGGGTTCCAAAAGCATAATATTTAAGCAGTTAATAAAACACTATCCCCATGGTTGATTGTGCATCATTTCTATGAAACAAAGTGCTATAAAAGTGGGACCTGAAACTCTAGCATGTATAAGCATCAACAGCCAACTGTAAAACATGCAGCCCTGGTCTCATGGGAGGAAACCGGTATATGAAATCTGAAAGATCATTTATAGGCCTAACTGATGTTCTTTTTTTTCTTGACTTGTACAGTTTCTACATCTGAATATATTGAGAGATACAAATTACCAGTTAGGAAGTATTTTACTGGAGGAGTTATTTGAAAGGTATATATATTTGGAGAGGATATCAGTGTTGAGCACCAGTA
>NW_009240136.1:0-488 GCF_000690835.1 Fulmarus glacialis | reverse complement strand
AATAAAGCTGTGAAGGACCTGAGCAACACGCTGCTTCTTGTGCTAAACCCCCTTTTTAATAGGATATTCTTCAAATATCAAAAAGAAAGTTGAGGAGAGACTCAGAAGTATGTGAGTTTACAGTGGGAATGAGTACGTAGAATTTTATCCCTTTGGGAGAGTATTTCTCACATTAGTGCTTAGTCACATGGAAAACATCATTTGGGGAGTGTGTACGGCCTTTGTTTTTCGGAGTTTCTACAGTTTGTGTGATGCTTTTAAATAGCGCTGTGCTTAATCGGTAGAGGAGGATTATTAATAGGCTGTCTGCTCGAGCGTAATGAGGCTACCTGTGTGGGAGCTTTTTATGGGAACACTTGTGAAATAGTCTGAGTATGAGAGATCAAAGGCCACTGGAGAACGGACATGTGGAAGGTCTGCAAGAAAAAAAGGTAGCAGCCAGAGTAAAGGAATGAGATCTTGCTGTTGAGAAAAGTGTGAAGAAACAG
>NW_009240135.1:0-480 GCF_000690835.1 Fulmarus glacialis | reverse complement strand
CCAAATCATCCAAAGTCTGCAAATACACGAAGGGCAGATTTGAATTGCCTTGAGTGACTCTGTGACTTCATTTATGTTTCTTATGTACCTGGAGCATCCATCAGTCAGAATGCATTTAACTGGATCGCAGATGTAAAGTATGAATGCTCAGCAGCACAGGCATCAGGAAGAGTTACTTGCTTGAGAAAATATTGAGGATGCTGTGCAGCCTTATGCCGGCCAAGGTGAAAAACATGTTAATGGGGCTTTGCAGCTATAGGCGTAATGCATGGCCTTGATCACCATTCGACATATGCCTACACATGCTGCAGTCCTGCCTCCTTCAGCTGCATCTGTGAGACGGATGCCGCCATATATCCTCCTGAGCAAACAGTAAAACTCCAGCACAGTCGTAGTTCACTTGGTGGGATGAATCACAAGACTGGAGTGCTGCAATCGATGACTATAAACAGTTCAGAAGGGACAGGCGAGGAAGGAGAG
>NW_009240134.1:0-491 GCF_000690835.1 Fulmarus glacialis | reverse complement strand
GTGGTGCTTAGTTGCCAACTGGGGTTAAATCACAACAAATCTGAACTTTTACTTTATAAGAAAGTTCAATTCTATAGAATATATTGGAAGGGGGCAATATTTTCATATTCCAATGCAGTGTTTGAACACTGACTGCATATTTAGGCAATTAAGAACCACCAACCCACTCTGACAAGATAATTTTGTGGGTCTATAAGACTTTCTAACATTTTTTTTGTTCAAGACACTGGGCCACATGTTAAGACATATATTTGTCCAATAACCATACACCCCCTCCCCCCTAAATGTGAGTGCAGAACCTATACTGACTCTTGAAATACAAGTGTGGATTTCAATAATACAGTACATACAATAATGTCTCCTATGAATCAGCATAGCTCCACTGAATTGTAAGATGCTGTGCTGCTGACACCAGCTGAGGACCTGGCCTGTATGTGTCTTATTTTCCAGCTTTATGTTCCTAACTGTTCAGATGAAATCGCTTCATTTCG
>NW_009240133.1:0-488 GCF_000690835.1 Fulmarus glacialis | reverse complement strand
GCAAGTCCCTGCTTTTGATATTTGTGGTGCGAGTCTGTGGGTAACTATGACAGTGACAGGTGCTCTAGCAGCACCGGGGGTGTTACAGGCTGTGAAGACTGCTCTTTCTGTAAAGAGACCGTTGGTACGGGGCTGACATTGGAGCCCATGAACAGACATGCCAGCCAGTGCCAAAGGACACTGGTCCTTCACCCAGCAGAGCAAAACTCATCGGTACTGCCCTTTACCGAGCACGCCATGTGTTTCTCTAACACAGGGAGGATATTTCAGTCTGTCACCTCCTTTCCCCCATGGCCTGGCTCTTCTCCCAGCTAGGGAGGTCGCTATTTCTTGATCCTTTACTTCTAGAGCCCGCCCTTCCCTTGCAGTACCAACTCAGGACATGGCGTGAATCGGCAACAAGGTGTCCCTTCATGGCTTCTCCTGTTTCCTGCCTTTGTTATGAACAGCTCTTGCAAGAGCATTGCTGCTGCAGTTCCCTCCAGCTT
>NW_009240132.1:0-486 GCF_000690835.1 Fulmarus glacialis | reverse complement strand
CAATGGTCCAGTTTATCACATTTTATCTTGGGCCACCATCTTCCAGGGCTTTGGAGAGTGCAGCCTGTGGTGGGATCGCACCACAGTGAGGAAGCAGTGGCAACATCTCTCTCTGTGGTGGGAACATCATGGCTGAGACAAAGAGGATCGGTTCCCTCCAGTGGTGCTTCCTCGGTTGAGCAACGCATGTGCTGAGCACTTGCTCTGCCTGCCCCAGCCCTTTCTCTCCCTCTCTGCTCTGGAGGGAGGGTGAGGTGAACGAGCCCCCTACCCTGCGCTGCATCTCCATCCCCAGGAAGCCCATGGTATTTCTCTCAAACGAGGGAGGACTCGGTCACTCCCATCAGATCAGAACTGGGATCACATTATAAGAACTTTGCCAAAACCAAGAACTTTGCGATGTTAGGTGAGGGCTACAAGCTGCTCTAAGAAGCCAAGAGCAATTTGCCATTGCTCCCTGCTTCACGCTGGCGAGCTGTCCCCAGG
>NW_009240131.1:0-489 GCF_000690835.1 Fulmarus glacialis | reverse complement strand
TAGGGTTAGGTTCCAGTTAGGGTAAGGTTGGGTTAGGGTTTATTGTCTCATAGGCTTGTGAAACTGGAGCAAGCTCTGTTCTTCACACACACTCTCACGCTGGCCCTAGGCGGAGTCCCGAGCAATGCGTGAAGGAAACGATCTCCTTTACCAGGTCCTGGGGGTCAGGGCTTGGCCATTCTGGTCATAAACAAACAGCAAGGGCTTACATGGCATCAGAGCCACCTCCGCATTGCCTTTACCACCCGTAACTGGTGCCTTCACGTTTTTGCCTGAAGAGCTCCAGGGGACAGGTACCTTGACCAGCCTTTCCTTTCATGGCTTTGTCAGCGATAGCCCTCAGTGGGACCCCCAATGCCCTCAGAAACGTGGGTTTTGCTTCTGCCTTCCACTTCTCTAAGAGGCTTGTTCAATCTTGCAGTATCTGCAGTTCAGGAACTTGTCACCAGAGGGATCGTAAACATCCAAAAAGCCCAAACAAGCCAAGTC
>NW_009240130.1:0-491 GCF_000690835.1 Fulmarus glacialis | reverse complement strand
GGGCCAAAGGTGGGGGGGGGGAGCAGCGGGGTGGGGCAGGTCTTGACTCACCGGTCACGATGATCCAACCAGGCGTGATGGACAACCCCCTGGTGATGCACCAGCTCCGCTGCAACGGGGTGCTGGAGGGCATCCGCATCTGCCGCAAGGGCTTCCCCAACCGCATCCTCTACGGGGACTTCCGCCAGCGGTAGGCACGGAGAAGAAGACGCGGGGAGGGGGTGGACAACCCCACCGGGGCTGATTTTGGGGTGTCCCCTCCTCTCCGGCCACCAGGTACCGCATCCTGAACCCCGCGGCCATCCCCGAGGGGCAGTTCATCGACAGCCGCAAGGGCGCCGAGAAGCTCCTGGGGTCCCTTGACATCGACCACAACCAGTACAAGTTCGGGCACACCAAGGTGAGGGCAGGTGGTCGCGGTTCCTCGTGGTCCCACCATCCGTGAGGTCACGTCGACCTCATGGTCCCACCACCCACGTGTCCACCTGACC
>NW_009240129.1:0-488 GCF_000690835.1 Fulmarus glacialis | reverse complement strand
GAGCAAGACAGGCATATGGAAAACAGCTTTTGCCCAGAGACACTCAGGTCTAGCGAAGCCATGCACCCAGAGGGTGGCTAAAGACACCTCCCTGACAAGTTTAGGATCCAATGGCTTGCTGAAGGTGTAAGGTGAAGCCTTGCTAAACCCCACAGATGGTTGCCCCTGCCCCCACGGCAACTGCATCCTCCCACCCACCTCCTCCCAGCTTCTTTCACCCTTTGGGCTTGTAGCAGTCTCGGGGTGCTCATCCCTGCTCTGGTCTTCAACCTGTGACCCTCCTTTCCCTGGCACACATGAAGGGTCAGGCGTTTGGCTTGGACCACACAGCCAAAACATCCTATCTACCGAAACAAATGCAAGATTTCTCCAGAGCAATTATAGTCTGGGCTAACCACAGTGTGCCCACAGAAGGGCTCTAGGCAAATTCCTATTCTCTCCTGTGCTGTCCTGCAGAGGTGGTAACATGCAGTACACTAGGTCCATGT